>NC_133370.1:13229479-13381979 GCF_049309525.1 Garra rufa
CTGGGTCACTAACATCACTATTCTGATCTGTGAAAACTTTCAAAGTTCAGTAAGGGTCAGCTGACCCTTACCTGGGTCACTAACATCACTATTCTGATCTGTGAAAACTTTCACAGTTCAGTACGGGTCAGCTGACCCGTACTGAACTGTGAAAGTTTTCACAGATCAGAATAGTGATGTACTTGACCCAGAGAAGGGTCAGCTGACCCATTCATAACTCTGAAAGTTTTCACAGATCAGAATAGTGATGTACTTGCCCAGAAAAGGGTCAGCTGACCCGTACTTAACTGTGAAAGTTTTCACAGATCGGAATAGTGATGTTGGTGACCCAGAAAAGGGTCAGCTGACCCGTACTGAACTGTGAAAGCTTTCACAGATCGGAATAGTGATGTTGGTGACCCAGAAAAGGGTCAGCTGACCCGTACTGAACTGTGAAAGCTTTCACAGATCGGAATAGGGATGTTAGTGACCCAGAAAAGGGTCAGCTGACCCGTACTGAATTGTGAAAGTTTTCACAGATCGGAATAGGGATGCTAGTGACCCAGAGAAGGGTCAGCTGACCCATACTGAACTGTGAAAGTTTTCACAGATCAGAATTGTGACGTTGGTGACCCAGAAAAGGGTCAGCTGACCCGTACTTAATTGTGAAAGTTTTCACAGATCAGAATAGTGATTCACTTGCCCAAGAAAGGGTCAGCTGTCCCGTACTGAACTGTGAAAGTTTTCACAGATCAGAATAGTGATGTACTTGCCCAGAAAAGGGTCAGCTGACCCGTACTGAACTGTGAAAGTTTTCACAGAACCAAAAAGTGATGTTAGTGACCTAGAAAAGGGTCAGCTGACCCGTACTGAACTGTGAAAGTTTTCACAGATCAGAATAGTGATGTACTTGACCCGGAGAAGGGTCAGCTGACCCATTCATAACTGTGAAAGTTTTCACAGATCAGAATAGTGATGTACTTGCCCAGAAAAGGGTCAGCTGACCCGTACTGAACTGTGAAAGTTTTCACAGATCAGAATAGTGACGTTGGTGACCCAGAAAAGGGTCAGCTGGCCCCGTACTTAATTGTGAAAGTTTTCACAGATCAGAATAGTGATGCACTTGCCCAGGAAAGGGTCAGCTGACCCGTACTGAACTGTGAAAGTTTTCACAGAACGGAATAGTGATGTTAGTGACCTAGAAAAGGGTCAGCTGACCCGTACTGAACTGTGAAAGTTTTCACAGATTGGAATAGTGATGTTGGTGACCCAGAAAAGGGTCAGCTGACCCGTACTGAACTGTGAAAGTTTTCACAGATCAGAATAGGGATGTTAGTGACCCAGAAAAGGGTCAGCTGACCCGTACTGAACTGTGAAAGTTTTCACAGATCATAATAGTGATGTTAGTGACCCAGAAAAGGGTCAACTGACCCGTACTGAACTGTGAAAGTTTTCACAGATCATAATAGTGATGTACTTGACCCAGAGAAGGGTCAGCTGACCCGTACTTAACTGTGAAAGTTTTCACAGATCAGAATAGGGATGTTAGTGACCCAGAAAAGGGTCAGCTGACCCGTACTGAACTGTGAAAGTTTTCACAGATCATAATAGTGATGTTAGTGACCCAGAAAAGGGTCAGCTGACCCGTACTGAACTGTGAAAGTTTTCACAGATCATAATAGTGATGTTAGTGACCCAGAAAAGGGTCAACTGACCCGTACTGAACTGTGAAAGTTTTCACAGATCAGAATAGTGATGTTGGTGACCCAGAGAAGGGTCAGCTGACCCGTACTTAACTGTGAAAGTTTTCACAGATCGGAATAGTGATGTTAGTGACCCAGAAAAGGGTCAGCTGACCCGTACTGAATTGTGAAAGTTTTCACAGATCGGAATAGGGATGTTAGTGACCCAGAAAAGGGTCAGCTGACCCGTACTGAACTGTGAAAGTTTTCACAGATCATAATAGTGATGTTAGTGACCCAGAAAAGGGTCAACTGACCCGTACTGAACTGTGAAAGTTTTCACAGATCAGAATAGTGATGTTGGTGACCCAGAGAAGGGTCAGCTGACCCGTACTTAACTGTGAAAGTTTTCACAGATCAGAATAGTGATGCACTTGCCCAGGAAAGGGTCAGCTGACCCGTACTGAACTGTGAAAGTTTTCACAGAACGGAATAGTGATGTTAGTGACCTAGAAAAGGGTCAGCTGACCCGTACTGAACTGTGAAAGTTTTCACAGATCGGAATAGGGATGTTAGTGACCCAGAAAAGGGTCAGCTGACCCGTACTGAACTGTGAAAGTTTTCACAGATCATAATAGTGATGTTAGTGACCCAGAAAAGTGTCAACTGACCCGTACTGAACTGTGAAAGTTTTCACAGATCAGAATAGTGATGTTGGTGACCCAGAGAAGGGTCAGCTGACCCGTACTTAACTGTGAAAGTTTTCACAGATCAGAATAGTGATGTTAGTGACCCAGAAAAGGGTCAGCTGACCCGTACTGAACTGTGAAAGTTTTCACAGATCGGAATAGTGATGTTAGTGACCCAGAAAAGGGTCAGCTGACCCGTACTGAATTGTGAAAGTTTTCACAGATCGGAATAGGGATGTAAGTGACCCAGAAAAGGGTCAGCTGACCCGTACTGAACTGTGAAAGTTTTCACAGATCAGAATAGGGATGTTAGTGACCCAGAAAAGGGTCAGCTGACCCGTACTGAACTGTGAAAGTTTTCACAGATCAGAATAGTGATGTTTGTGACCCAAAAAAGGGTCAGCTGACCCATACTGAACTGTGAAAGTTTTCACAGATCAGAATAGTGATGTTGGTGACCCAGAAAAAGGTCAGCTGACCCGTACTTAACTGTGAAAGTTTTCACAGATCAGAATAGTGATGTACTTGCCCAGAAAAGGGTCAGCTGACCCGTACTGAACTGTGAAAGTTTTCACAGAACGGAATAGTGATGTTAGTGACCTAGAAAAGGGTCAGCTGACCCGTACTGAACTGTGAAAGTTTTCACAGATTGGAATAGTGATGTTGGTGACCCAGAAAAGGGTCAGCTGACCCGTACTGAACTGTGAAAGTTTTCACAGATCAGAATAGTGATGTACTTGACCCAGAGAAGGGTCAGCTGACCCGTACTTAACTGTGAAAGTTTTCACAGATCAGAATAGGGATGTTAGTGACCCAGAAAAGGGTCAGCTGACCCGTACTGAACTGTGAAAGTTTTCACAGATCATAATAGTGATGTTAGTGACCCAGAAAAGGGTCAGCTGACCCGTACTGAACTGTGAAAGTTTTCACAGATCATAATAGTGATGTTAGTGACCCAGAAAAGGGTCAGCTGACCCGTACTGAACTGTGAAAGTTTTCACAGATCAGAATAGTGATGTACTTGACCCAGAGAAGGGTCAGCTGACCCATACATAACTGTGAAAGTTTTCACAGATCAGAATAGTGATGTACTTGCCCAGAAAAGGATCAGCTGACCCGTACTGAACTGTGAAAGTTTTCACAGATCAGAATAGAGATGTACTTGACCCAGAGAAGGGTCAGCTGACCCATACATAACTGTGAAAGTTTTCACAGATCAGAATAGTGATGTTGGTGACCCAGAGAAGGGTCAGCTGACCCGTACTTAACTGTGAAAGTTTTCACAGATCAGAATAGTGATGTTTGTGACCCAAAAAAGGGTCAGCTGACCCGTACTGAACTGTGAAAGTTTTCACAGATCAGAATTGTGATGTACATGAATCAGGAAAGGGTTATCTGAACATAACTGCACTGTCAAATTTATCACAATGCAGAATAGTCAAGTTAAGGGTTCAGGGAAACCTTCAACTGAGAAATATCTTATATTCTATATTAATATTCTATATTAAAAAATCAATATTCTTTTACAAATCAGAATTTGAAGCCCAGTAACCAGGGAAACAATCAAAACTTTGAAATAAAGTTTACAACTGTATAAGCTCATTACCTAATAATATAAACTTTTATTCACTGGAACAGCACTGTGTGACATTATAATAAAAGAAAGAGGGAGCAGAGCAAAAAGAAACACTGACACGTGATAAATTGCAATTGTGAACGTTTTCACAAATCGACTTTGACCTAAAAACAGTGTTTTTGTATTCGAGCAGTCTGCGTGTTTATTGGTAAAGGACGTTAAACATGAAGAGCGCCTATCTTTCACATTCCTTATAGCGGACTACAAAGGGGTTTACGGACAAGAACTTTGCTGTGAAAAAATTCACAGATCATGTTGGTTTAGTTGACGCCGGTTTCAGTCTTCTAAGTGTCCAACTTTCGGAGCTATAAGCATTATAAAATGAAAAGTCGATTTGAAAAAAATCCTGATTTCGGCCAGAAGAACACCGTCACCATAATTCACACATCATGGAGAACGAAATTCGGCATTATTTGCATGTTTATGACAGCGCACTGTGTTTTTACAGCCAAAAGAAATCTGAATATCAAACCGCAAACTATCTTTACTGCGGTGCTTGAAATTCATTTATTCATTTATCCTTTAAAAAGTCACAGTTTAGCAAAAGTAAAGTTGAAAAAAAGAAGAGAAAATTTGAATAATCGATCCTTCATGTAACTGCAAAAATTGAAAAATGGGCGTTTGGTTTCATTTTTCTGTTTTTCCATTTTTTAATTGAAAATTGAAAATTGAATTGTGAAGCGTTACACGGACCCTGTAGACTCCCTTCTGATCTTCCTGATTCCAGCAGCCTGTAATACAGCTCATACAGTAACTGTGTCCACAGGGAATGGCCACTGGATCCTTCAGTAGATCCAGACAGATTGAACAGCTGAACTGATCCTGAGCCAAAGAAACACTGGATTCTGCCATTTTACTGAACGCACTCACAAATATAGAGACATTCACAACAGTTAGGACAAACAGCAGTTAAGTTTCGATTTCTCTGAACTGAAACACTTCCTGATTCTGCCAAGAGGTCCAAAGCGAGGAGGAGGGCGAGTGCAAATGAGCCATATAATGAACTCGACCACTAGATGGCAGTCTTATACGAAACTCACTACAACAGTTAGTGATACATTAATATAATTATATAATATGTATTAAAATAAAAATGTTGTTTATGCTGATTGTAACGATCATCCTCTTCTTTTCCCACAGTGTAGGAGCCATATTTATTCATTGATTAAGTTTAATTGATTTATTTTTATTTCAGTCATGATTTGAATATATAAGGAAACTTTTATATTTGATAATTGGGCTAACCAGTCATGTGAACCAGTTGCTCCCAAGGGGCAACCTTCCAGTCTCCCTCTGAAACCAACCAAGTACTCCTCGCTGCAGACTGGTAAAGTCTAGAAGGGATACAGCTATGGCTACTGGGCATGCGCACATCAGTCTAACGTTATTTTTGTCACACTGTACAACAATAATACTTTTTTTGTATTATAGTAAGGGCTAAGTTTAGGGTTGGGGTAGGTGTAGACGTTAATAAAACACAATCTAATAGGTAGAACAATTAATTTCATTGTTAGTTTGGTCTGAGCTGTATACCCTCTAGCCACAACCCTGCAGACTGTAGCGCGGTGACGTCAGGTACCTACGTCAGGTATGTGTTTACCGCGCATGCGCAAAGTATGGTATGACGTATGGTATGCCTGTGTAATTTGCATTGCGTGGTGACGTTAGGCGTTTTCGCGTCGTTTGTGACGTAACGCGTCATTAAAACGCATGCGCATACTTAACATAATACTCTTATAAAATGTAAAAGTATTAAAAAAAGCTAAGGTGAAAAAAAAGAAGGGGAAAAAACAGTAATATGTAGTACAGCACAAATCCATGATTTTAACCATGTCTGAGGTAAAATTATATGGAATTACAGAGTTTATTCTGTAATATTTGTGTAGTATTATATACAAGGTATTAACATTGTTGCACTGTATTTCACTGTGTATATTGTAACATTACTCTGCACCTTATATGTTTCTTATTTTAACCTTTCCTCTGTCATGATTCTTGTTTATTTAGTATAATTATGGACATTTTTCTGTTGCTTTGGCAATTCTGCCTGTGGAATATTTAAGCCAATAAAGTAGTATTACGTTAAATTGACTACATACAGTATATTTTCAGTGTCTACATCCCATTTTATGCATGGTGCCTCCAAAAAACCAAACTGATAACAGTGATCTTTTATTGCAAACAACAAAACAAAATATAATTGTATATACTGTGACGAGTCGGCTGCCTCCCCCCTAATTATCATCACCACCCCGTCCCTTATTCGCCGCCCTTCTCCAGGCTCCCAACGGGAGTGGGTGTGTATGGGAGAGGAGAGTCGCGAAAACATCCCGGGCTGGCGGTGTGTGATGAGGAGCACGTGAACTGAATGAAGCCTCATCACCGCCGCTGCGGGTCCGGATGAGGACCGCACCCGTGACGGCTGACGGGCCAGGATGCCGGGCCATTTCATCCCCCAGAAGTACCTGGCTGCTAGTCTCGCGTAGCCAGACCTTCAGACTGACGGCTGAAGGTCTGGTATTCATGGCAGCTTTCATTGGCCAAGGCCCGCCCATAAGGCCGTTTGACCGACATGTAAAACAACCAATCACAGTTCGTTTCGTTCAGCGTCACGTTTCGGGGCGTAGAAATGCCCCCACAACAACAGACGGGCATGCAACAAGTCAGTCACTGAAATAACCAGCATTGAAAGTTAACGAAGAAGAGGGAGAACAAGCAGTAAGTCAGTAATTTGTACGCGAACGTCGCAAATGTGTATAACAACAACGGCGTCTGCATAAGCACCTTTTAGCAAAACTCGAGTAAATCAGTCTGCGCTTTGTTTCCCGGCGGACCGAAAATAAACGCGACACTCGCGTGTTCCGGAAATCCGATCAAATTCAACTAATCAGATCACTACTGCGTCCCAATTCGCATACTATCCGTCCTAAATAGTATTCGAAAATAGAATTAGTATGTCCCAAATCGTAGTATGTTCAAAAAAGTATTCCAAAGATTCCCGGATGGTCTACTACTTGACTTCAGAATTCGAAGTGCGGATCAACGCACACTCTAACGGCTAATATTGCCCACAACACATTGCGCGGTGAACGAGGATTCGATTAGAACTACAAACACGCATAAAAAGTGTTAAAAAACTACAAACATGGAGGATATGCGCGACCAACGGACAGGTAGAGAAAGGGGTTTGAGTGATAAATAATCAGTGTGTAACCTGATAAAAAATATATTTTTTAAATGTTATCCTCGTTATATTTCATGTGCAGCAACATTATGAACTTTTATAAAGATAGGTTTGGTCATTAACGTTTAAATGCATAATTATGCAAACATGAGCAGAGTTCTTGGCATGAAAGACTCCTGAAAGAACGTGCCTCTTCATTTCTCTCTGTTACGATAGGAAATTAAATTAAACGAAATGTAGACAATGTTAACTGTGATGATTGACAGGGCAGTTTAAACAGTGACAGGATTCAGGTAACTAAGCAACAGAGCGTCCGTTAAAAAAGCAGTTATGACGAAGTAGTATGTCCCAAAGCTCGCCTACTATTCTGCTACATACTCAAAAGTATGTACTTTTTCTTCACAAAAAGAGTACATACTTTTAGGGCGTAGTATAAGTAGGCGAATTGGGACGCAGCACACGACTTCGACATTCCTGAAGTGTTTCCAGTTAAGTGTACCATATGCATCAGACGTTTAGCCAACGTTCCGTGGGCGTGACGTCTGAGGCTGAGACTACCTGGCTGCAGACATACAGCGAGTGGATTTCCACTAAAATCAAAATGGCATCGCGCACTTTAATTCAGGTAATTTTATTTTTTATTGTAGCCTATTAATTTAGTAGTGATGGGAAAATTAAGATTTTCGAAGCACTGAGGCTTTCCCCTTAAGTGTATCGTAAAAAGGTACATTACTCGAAGCTTTTCAACACGTTGCACACTAGTGACATCTTGCGGTCAAAGGTGGAAAAAGTTGCTTTCGCGTCCCAGATGTCCAAGCGATTTTTACAGTTTCATAAAATAATTCAATTTGTGATACGAAAACCATAAGAAATAAACAAATAGAATTTTAATTTTACTTACACAAGGTATAAATGAATTAATCTGTAAATAAACTTATAAAAGTATAAGCATGGTTCATGTATGCATATGATCAAAATAAATTAAGAATATTGACTAATAATTTTATTAATTATAAGTGCTTGTGAAGCGGGGATTACTACAAAATGACCATGCGCAAAACTACTATTTATTCATAATGTAGCGAAGAGCTACCTGATACTGTTAGGGCTAGCTTGAATCGCAGTGAACCAGGGGTGTCGGTTAAAACACCACAGAGAGATGTATCAGTTTGAACAGGTTTATTCTCACATATGCAGTTTTGATCAACTCAGAGGGAGGAGACAGCCTTTACATGCACATCAGTCCGTGTATACTAACAGGATGTGGACCAATAAGCCTGAACTACAGTGGACATGAAATGGGTTAGGTGACAGAGCTGGCTAGAAAGGGAACTTAAGCACAGTCTTCAATTAGTCTTGTCTTCGTGAGAGGGCTGAGTGTTTATCAGTTTAAGTATGAAATGTATAATTGTGGTGGAGGGTGTGTGGTTTCTCTGAAAGAAACAAAGCAAGATTATAATTAAACCACCATTACAAGTATTATTATACAGCTATAGGCTGCTCCCCTCTAACAGTAACAATGTATAACTTTGAATATAGTGCATCTACACTCATTATTTATCCACATGACTTATAGCATTATAAACATTATAACTTAGAACATTGTAATACAACAGAGATGTTACAAAAACAGCACGTAAATGACAGCATTATCATGCAGCATTGAAAAGCTAACAACTGCGTCACTGATGAAGCAAGCATCAATCTGTTACTGATTATTTGTACTCACTCATATAGGACGCACACAACACAAGATACATTCAAATGGGTCTGATATTAACTACGATGCCCGTCTCCAACGCCCGTTATGCAGAAAACCCGATCGTGAGCAGTGACTGAGGCAGTCTGATGAACTGTGTATAATGAATAGCGTCTCTTCCTCTCATCTGCGCTATGCGCGCTTTCATAATAAGAGTCCTTATTTGGCTTGCGTGACTGCGCTCTGACATTCTCTCTATCGCCTTTTGCACAGCCGCCCCCAAATTGTGTGCAATTTGTTCCTGGAAAAGGCTTATTCATCACCTGGAGCCGTTGACGGACATTCCTTGTTCTCTTCAGCATCTGGTATGACTGGAAGAGTAATAAGACGAGCAACGGGCCGAGTGTAGACTTTGTCCTTAACTTGTACATCTACGGATCGTACATGTCCATCCACACTGGGATGTACTTTAACCACTTTGCCTACTGGCCAGAGTGCTCGTGGAAACTGGGGGTCCATCAGCAGGACTACTGAACCTACTGTCAAATCCGTGGGGGTGCCATGCCACTTTTGTCTGCACTGAAGGGTGGGCAGATAGCACCTGATGAATCTCGCCCAGAAGTGATCTGCTAGGACTTGGCAGTGGCGCCATCTTCGCCGACTCAGTCCCTCACTCCTAGGGTACACCACTGGTGGTAGCGCTCCATCCAGCCGCCCCATCAAGAGGACATTAGGAGTCACAGCATCTAAGTCAGCAACACTGGAGGAGGAGTAACCCAGCGGTTTGGAATTCAGTATAGCCTCGACCTCTAGCAGAACCGTATGCAGTACTTCCTCAGAGACAGGTTCGACTCCAATTACAGTATGCAGTGCCGTCTTAACAGACTTGATCTCCCTCTCCCACGTACCCCCAAAGTGAGGAGCTGCCGGGGGATTAAAGCGGAAATCAATCTTCTGCTGGGCCAGGAGTTGTTTGAGGTCAGAGGACATGCTGTTGAACCATTCCCTGAGCTCTTTCTCGCCTCCTTTAAAGTTTGTGCCCTGGTCTGAATAGAGCTCTGCTGGACTCCCACGGCGGGCGATGAACCGTCTGAGGCTCATCAAGAAGGAGTCGGAATCCATAGTGTGCAGGAGGTCCAGGTGCACAGCCCGAGTGGTAAGACATTTATAGATAATGCCCCATCTTTTCTCTGAGCGTCGTCCTAGCTTCACTTGGAAGGGTCCGAAGCAATCGACGCCAGTGGAATAGAATGCTGGCTTGTATAGGCGCAGACGAGCCACGGGAAGATCTGCCATCTTTGGGACCGATGGCTTAGATTTCCATCGTCGACACTCCTGACATTGGTGTTGCACCCTCCTTATGGCCTCCCTTCCACGGAGGATCCAAAAAACCCGTCGCATCTCGGCAAATACACGTTCAGGGCCCGGATGACAGAGGCGAGCATCATAGTCCTGGATAAGGAGTTTTGTCGCGGGATGTGCGGGGTCCAGGACAATGGGATGCTTAAAGGCGGGGTCTAGCCATTCAGCACGTCTGAGCCTCCCTCCCACCCGTATAACTCCCTCACTAGAGTCAAGCTCCGGGGATAGGGTAAGGAGACGACTACTACGAAGTACAGCCTTTCCTGCTCTAAGATGACGCAAATCTTCTGGAAAGCATTCAGATTGGACTCTTTTGAAGATTGTCATCTCTGCCTGTCGATAGTCCTCCGCGGTCAAGGGTTCATCTTGGTCTGCCGCCCCATGCATCTCCCGCACTTCGGCTTCGACCATATTCTTCCAAGACAGGTACGGCTGCCCTTCGTGAGCCTCCTGTCTGTCCGCTCGGGATATCACTCCACACAAAGCTGTCTTCTTATACTCTGTGATATCCTGTTCTGGGGTTGCTCCAGGTGAGACTGGCCATTCAGTAGGTCCCTTGAGGAGGAAAGAGGGCCCTTGGCTCCAACGATTAGGTAGGGCTAATTCTGCCAAGGTCTTCCCCCGAGTAACATCATCGGCCGGGTTCTGCACGGAGTCAACATAGCGCCAGGTACACTCTGTCGTAAGCTCCTGGATCTCCGCAACCCGGGTGCCCACGAAGACCTTGAAACGGCATGACTCAGACTGCAACCAGGTTAACACTGTCGTTGAGTCACTCCAAAGGATGGTCTTATCTGTCTTCACCGTTAGCTCTCTTTTGATCGTCGTTGCCAATTGGGCAGCAGTCAACGCACCGCAAAGCTCGAGGCGGGGAATGGAATGTTGCCGCCGGGGCGCTACCCTGGACCTAGCTGCAAGGAATGCTAGATGCACTTGTCCCTGGACGTCTTCAGTTCTGAGGTAGGAAACTGCGCCATAAATCCGTTCGGACGCGTCGCTGAAAACATGGATCTGCCTGGAAACAACCATCTGTTCAGTAAGGCCTGGAGCATAGGATCGGGGCAAGGAGAGGTGTGGCAGCAGGTGTAACTCGGATTCCCATTCCTTCCATGCCTTCTGCAGATCTTGGGGAATACATGGGTCATCCCAATCACGAGGCTTGTCCCACATGCTCTGGACGATAAGCCTGGCACGTGTCGTGTAAGGTGAAATGAACCCCAGGGGGTCATATTGTCGGGCCAGTACCTTATAGACATTTCTCATCGTCAAAGCTCCATACTCCAGAGGTCTGCTCTTGTAGCTTAAGGTGTCCGATCCCCAGTGCCAGCTGAGACCAAGGGCTGGTTCCGACATGCCCGGTTCATCATGTGAAAGCCATTGCTCCATGCTATCAGATCTCGCCTCCCCAGGTAGATGCCGGAGTACATCTGGTATGTTACAGGCCCACTGTCTGAGCTCAAACCCTCCTGAAGCTAGTACCATCCTGAGCCGGTCCACCAATTCTTTAGCCTCATTCTCAGTATGCACACTCTGGAGGCAGTTATCCACGTAAAAACAGCGCTCCACAGAGTGCTGAACTCCTTCTCCTGGCCCACCATGCTCTCTTGCATGCCTCTGGAGGGCAAAGGTGGCACAGCACGGTGAGCACGCAGTGCCAAAGGGTAGGACCTGCCACTGGAAGACGTCAGGTGGGTTATCACGCTTCATGTCCCTCCATATGAACCTGAGGAGCGGCTGGTCCTCTGGCAAGAGCTGGACCTGGTGGAACATGCCTCTGATGTCTCCACTGACTGCCACCGCATGTTCCCTGAAACGCAATAAAACTCCCAGCAGAGAGGCCCCCAGTGTTGGTCCGGGAAGGAGGGAGTCATTAAGGCTTCGACCCTGGAATTGGAAAGAGCAATTGAAGACTAAACGATTCTTCCCGTTATGACTCACCAAATGGTGCGGTATGTACCACGACTCATCAGTGGTTGAGGCTTCGTTTGGGCAGATTCTTCTGACCGCTCCTGCTTCCACCAGCTTCCGAATTGCTCCGCAGTACTCTTCAGCTTGGAGAGGGTCTCGGGCTAAGCGTCTCTCTAGACTCCTGAGACTGGGTAGGACGGCTTCTTTGGGAGCTCTGAGGGGGGGGACGCCTTGCTTTCTAAGTAAGGGCGTGGCATATCTAAGGATGTCACCAACCTGTACTCGCCTCGTCCTGGCCTCCAGGAGCTCCAGCGCTTCCTTATCCTGCTTCGACCGCACAGCTAGTTTGTTACTCTGATATGGCAGGATGTCCGTCTTCCAGAGCTTTTCCACGTTTTGCATCAGCTCTGTCATCTGAGATGAGACACTTGTGAAGAGGCACTGACGGGTACCTGAGGCCCATTGGGTAAGATGCGCAGGTCCCTGAAGTGTCCATCCCAGTCTTGTGCGAATGGCTGCCGGTCCCCCCGGAGGTCCCAGTCTCACCGGTTCAACAGGGGTAAGTAAATGGGGGTAATCTGCACCTATCAACACGAGCGGCTTGGCGTGTTCAAATGGCTCAAGGGGGAGGTCTGCCAGGTGCTTGTACCTCCTCTTTAAGTTGGCGATGGGGTAGGAGTGGTCCGCAAGACCCAAACGTTGTGAGGTAAAGGCCTCTGCTATACGGAAGATTCTCTTGGGATTAGTCGGTGATGAGATTCTGAACGAGACAGCGGCTCCCTTCAGGGTTTGGACTTCCTGTCGAATTGTGCGGAGAGCGAGTTCTTCGGGCTTCTTATGCAGTCCCAGTTTCTCAACTGCTTCGGGGAGGAGCATTGTTCGCTCTGATCCATCATCCAAAATCGCATAAGTGTCTAGTGTCCTGTCTTTGTTTCGCAGAAGAACTCTAACAACCTTTAAGAGAACGCGCGAATGGGATGATGGTCTGTCCAGGTAAAGGACTTCTGTACTGGTGCTTACCAGACAACTTTCAGCTTTCGGTTGCTCAGCCTTGGGGCGTACATTGGCATCATGCAGTACCCTTAGATGCTTCCCTTGGCACACATCACAGAGCTTCTTGAGGTCACATTGGGCTGCTTGATGGGCTCTCCCACATCTCCAGCACCTCTTGTTGACTTTGATCCACTCTATGACCTCCTCTCGGGTCAATTTCTGAATAGCAGGACACTTGTTGAGGAAATGCTCTGTACCCTCACAATACGGACAGTACGGTTTTACCCTTCCCTTCCGTCCTGGTGCGGAGGAACTTTGACCTTCTCGTCTGGTTGTTTGGTTTGATGTATAGCTCTCTGTCCCATGTAGAACCGTAGCTATGGGCTTGCTCCGTCGTTTCTCAGCTCGGTAGCCGGACGGGCCTAGAGTTCGGATGTCTGAAAGATTGTCATAACCTTGGCACCATGACTCATATCGAAGCCATTCCGCCAGGTCGAGTAGCGTATGAGTGTGTCCAGGACGGTGGAACATCTGACGCCTGAAGTTCGCTCTCAGCTCGATCGGAAGTTTGGTGAGGAGACGGGCCACATGTGAGCCACATTTCAGCTCGACGTCTCCATCTGGGCCTAGCGTCTGTAGCATACCTACAAGTGACTGTACATGCAAGGAAAACCTCTCAAAGGCTGCTATATCTCCTCTCTTAATCTCAGGCGAATCCATCACAGCAGCAATCCGCTTCAAGGCTACATGGTGTGGCTGACCAAACTTCTCGTTTAAGGCCGCCATGGTGTCCGTGTATGGCCTAGGGGAGTTAATAAGAGAATCAGCAATGAGACAGGCCTCTTCAAGTTTTACATGATCTACCAGAATTTGATACTTGAAGAGCTCTGGAGCATCTGCAGGTAGCAGATTCGACAGTGCTAATTTTAGCCGAGAGAACTCCATTGGGTCGTTCCGGACAAACAGAGGAATTTTCGGAGTTGGCCCCCTATAGTCTCCTACTCCCTGAGCCGCAGATACTGGCGAGAAGTGCCCATCTCGGGCGGAATAGGGTCGGCTCATATCAGGCCTGGCTGAGTGCTGAGTTGAGGACCCCGCATCGGTGTGATACATTCTGGGCTGCGGTCGTGGTATTGGCGGACGGAGTATTGGTCTCGAGATTGGGGACCAGACATCAGACTGTTCAGGACCTCGTCTAGGCAGAGGGGGATTCAAGTTCCGAGGTGTTGAATGTGGACGAGTGTGGGACGTAATGCTGGACGTCATACTGTCCCTCATGAGTTGTAACTCGCTCATCATTTGGTCTATTGCAATGACCACTCGATGCCCATCGACAGCTGCTGACCTGGGAGGGTAGTCAGAAGCAGGCCATGGCGGAGGAGGCAGCTCATCATCTCCATCCTCTTCCTCTGGCACTCTTGAATCATCTGGTGATAGAATGGGAGGCATTGGCCAATGCTCTAAGACCTGATCATGCTGCATTGCTCTTTCCCCACTGGCTGAGGTTGATAGCTCACGCCATTCACTTCTAGTGTCATAAGGTGAGGCGGAACTGTACTGCACACTCTTACTGTGTAGCCAGCTTGGCTCAGCTCCCTCCTCAGTGTAGGTCGTTGGGGTACGTCGCCATCCTTGGCTGGTTTCGTCGTAGCTCTCCTCTAAGCTTGGTAAATAATCGTCATGTGTACTCCATGTTACATGAGGCTGTGATCCCTGATCTTCCTCTCTAGGCAGGGGTGGTGCCGGGCTGGCACATGATGGTCCACGTGTCCTCGGTCTCACTGCACTGACCTCATAATCCTTCAGATAGGATGGCTGTCTCAACTGACGTTTTGGTCGAGTGGAGGGGGCCCACGATGCTTCATCACTCTGTTGCATACTCCCAGCACAACTACGATCCGGCTCGAAGGACCACAAAATGTAGCGAAGAGCTACCTGATACTGTTAGGGCTAGCTTGAATCGCAGTGAACCAGGGGTGTCGGTTAAAACACCACAGAGAGATGTATCAGTTTGAACAGGTTTATTCTCACATATGCAGTTTTGATCAACTCAGAGGGAGGAGACAGCCTTTACATGCACATCAGTCCGTGTATACTAACAGGATGTGGACCAATAAGCCTGAACTACAGTGGACATGAAATGGGTTAGGTGACAGAGCTGGCTAGAAAGGGAACTTAAGCACAGTCTTCAATTAGTCTTGTCTTCGTGAGAGGGCTGAGTGTTTATCAGTTTAAGTATGAAATGTATAATTGTGGTGGAGGGTGTGTGGTTTCTCTGAAAGAAACAAAGCAAGATTATAATTAAACCACCATTACAAGTATTATTATACAGCTATAGGCTGCTCCCCTCTAACAGTAACAATGTATAACTTTGAATATAGTGCATCTACACTCATTATTTATCCACATGACTTATAGCATTATAAACATTATAACTTAGAACATTGTAATACAACAGAGATGTTACAAAAACAGCACGTAAATGACAGCATTATCATGCAGCATTGAAAAGCTAACAACTGCGTCACTGATGAAGCAAGCATCAATCTGTTACTGATTATTTGTACTCACTCATATAGGACGCACACAACACAAGATACATTCAAATGGGTCTGATATTAACTACGATGCCCGTCTCCAACGCCCGTTATGCAGAAAACCCGATCGTGAGCAGTGACTGAGGCAGTCTGATGAACTGTGTATAATGAATAGCGTCTCTTCCTCTCATCTGCGCTATGCGCGCTTTCATAATAAGAGTCCTTATTTGGCTTGCGTGACTGCGCTCTGACATTCTCTCTATCGCCTTTTGCACACATATTATGGTAAATGACAACCTGCCCAAGAGGTTTGCCTTCTTTGAATCAGAATACGAAGCAGTCACTAATTTAGCATCGCTACATTAGCGAGTTACAACGAGGTTATCATATCATAACAAAACTACTTGTGAAATTTCAATGTTAGTTTTGTGAAAGTTTACATAGGCGCAATGCTGCCTTGCAGACAACTTGAAATTAGGATTTTTCCTGCTTCCAAATTAGAAATAATGCATGATTTAAAGATGGATTTCTCGGCTTCGACACCACCTGTAAGGCGGCAATATACCTATGTTTTGGTATATAATAATATTCACGCTTTGTTAAGGAATAAAATATTTGCAATTGTATGTGTCTATTTAATAATTCTAGAAATTAAATTACATTTTTTCTAAGTAACCCTTAAATTAAGTGATCCTAAGTACTTCTGGTATCGAAAGTGTTGGCATGAATGTTTGTGTGTTTTTCAAAGGTGTTGAGGTATGTGTATTTTATGTTTGTATTATCTTATGTATTATCTATATTTTGTTACTTTTGTTGATATGGACCTAAGAGTCTGAAATAAAGGAATTAAATTAAACATTGTGGAAAACATTATTTTACTGTGATATGTACATGTTGTTATTTTGTTTAAAATACAAATTGTGATTAAGATGTTTAATAAATTAACTTCTCATTTAATGTCCAGTGATATTATAGATCTACTGTTTACTTTCTAAAATATATAATTATATACATATATAATTTGCCACGGTAAACGTTTTAACGATAAAATGTACAGAAAATGTAAATATTACGTGCTTGTATATGTAACTATAAATAATACAAAACAAAAGATTAAACAATAAGTTTTAAATATGCAATGTCTTCAAATTTTGCCCGGACCAATATGGCATAATATGCGTCGGAAGTGGAGGTGACGTATTTCCGCTCTTGAGTGGAGCTCCACTCGCATCCACGGTCTGCAGCCAGACCCTTCTCCAAATTAGCGCTTCAGAATCCTACGGGTGACGTCACGGATACTACGTCCATATTTTTTACAGTCTATGGTTGCTCCTCCTTTTTTTTTTTTTTCGCTACTGCGCCACACCTGCAGATGATAATTGACTCAAATTGTTTGTTAAAGGGATAGTTCACCCAAAAATGAAAATTTGATGTTTATCTGCTTACCCCCAATGCATCCAAGATGTAGGTGACTTTGTTTCCTCAGAAAAACACAAACGAAGATTTTTAATGAAAACCGGTGCAGTCTGCCAGCCTTATCATGGGTGTGGATGGGCACCAGACCTTTAAAAGTAAACAAAAACATGCACAGACAAATCCAAATTACATCCTGCGGCTAGTGACGATACATTGATGTCCTAAGACACGAAACGATCGGTTTTTGTGAGAAACTGAACAGTATTTATATCATTTTTTACCACGTCCATCTGTCCTGAGCACGAGTTTGGCATCAGTCACGTCACATGTGCACGCGCTCTGTCGTAGAATACGCAAACGCCGGAAGCGATCTGTCGCATGAATACGACAGTCATTGTTTCCACAGTGCACAGAGATTGTGGGTATAGCGGCTATTCAAAATGGTAATTACTTGCGCGTATCCTGATTGTTTAAACCGATTTAAAGCTAAAAGATTACGTTTGCTTGCACAAACTCATCCGGGACTTTTCACTGATTTCCCCTTCCGGCGTTTGCGTATACTACGCCAGAAGCGCATGCACATGTGTTCTGGAGACAACCCGGCAGATGATGCTTCACGTGGATTACAGATTGAATCCCTTTTGAATTCCACTAGATGGTTGAATGGTCCTCACTTCTTGACAAAGGAAAATTCCGAATGTCCCAAAGTACCAGAAGATCTTAATTGCCTCTCACCAGATGATGTAGAGGTGAAAAGGGAAATCACTATGAGCTACTTGAACCTGCAGAATAATGCAACTACCAGAATCATTGAGCATTACTCCTCATGGAGCAAACTATTGAGAGCCGTTGCATGGTGGCTAAGGCTCAAAGGACTTCTGATGCTTCGAACTCAGAGACACAAGGCTCTTGTTATGGATTCCAAGTGGAAAGTTGAGCAAAAGGGGCTAACCCCAGAAAATTTGGATGAAGCTGATAAGTCAGTCATTCACTATGAACAACAGCGCTACTTTGATCCAGAGCTTACACTCTTAAGAAAAGGTAAACACATCAAATCAGACTGCTCGATACACAAGCTGGATCCAATCTTTGATGAGGGCATTTTGAGGATTGGAGGAAGACTAAGTAAAGCAGCTTTGCCGGTGAGTCTAAAGAACCCAATTATCCTACCCAAAAATTCCCACGCATCTAAACTGATCCTGCGTGATATCCATCAAAGGGTCGGACACTCAGGACGAGGCCACATGCTCTCAAAATTGAGTCAGAGGTTCTGGTTACCATCTGCCAACTCCTCTGCTAGAAAAATAATAAAATAATGTGTCTTCTGTAGATGAATGCAGGCTAAAACTGGAGAACAAAAAATGGCCGACCTACCAGAGGACCGTGTTGCTCCTGATGTACCACCTTTTTCACATGTGGGTATTGACTATTTCAGACCTATAGAGGTTAAAAGAGGTCGTTCTAATGTAAAAAGATGGAGTGTCATATTCACCTGCCTAACAAGCTGAGCCATTCACCATGAAGTGGCAAGTAGACTAGACACAGACTCTTGTATCAACACTATTCTGTGTTTTTTATGTCGTAGAGGACCAGTTCTGACCATCAGAACAGATTGTGGCACCAATTTTGTAGGTGCACTAAAGGAATTGAAGGCCGCTTTGAACCAGATAGACCATCAGAAAGTTTGAGATGCATTGTTGAGCATTCATGTTAAATGGATATTTAATCCACCATTTGCAGCTCACTTTGGAGGAGTCTGGGAGAGACCGATCAGACTGGTAAAAAAAACACTGCTTTCAGTGCTAAAACAACAAACATTGGATGATGATATGTTGCAAACAGCTTTATGCGAAGTTGAATGCATTCTCAATGATCGGCCCATTACAACTGTATCAAGTGACCCAAATGACCTTGAGCCCCTAACGCCAAATCATCTCTTGCAATTGAAATCTAAACCTCTTTTACCACCTGGACTTTTCAGTAAGAATGACTTGTATATTAGGAGGCGATGGAAACAAGTGCAATACCTTGCAGACCTTTTCTGGCAAAGATGGACCACTGAATATCTGTCTTTAATGCAGAAATGGCAAAAATGGGCTAATATCAAGAGAAACTTCAAGGTAAATGACATAGTAGTCATAATAATAGACAATACAGCACCAAGAAATTCGTGGCCTTTAGGTTGTGTGGTAAAAACCCTGCCAGGGCCTGAAGGTCTTTTCCGCAGTGTTTTGATGGAAACTAAGTCCACTGTTCTCCAAAGACCCATCACCAAACTTTGCTTACTTCTGGATGTTGAACATTCAGATTAAGAGACTGACAACGTTATATCAGCTTCCTATGGTCTGTTTTGATTAGCACGCTTTTACATATATACTGACAAACATGTACATACTATGGCGTGCCCACACTCCAGCACTTATCTTTGCATACATGGACTTTCCAATTTTACACCACATATACACTCAAAGTCTGCACATACATGGACTTCTCATTTTTGCACTACGCTCACACCCAATGGACTCCTTCTTATGAAATGTACATAGCATGGCATGGACTTTGGGGGGTTCATGGGAATTGTACAAAAAAAAGGGGACATTGTACTTATGCACTGACTAGAATACAATGTATTTGTTCTAAAGAATGCACTAGGAAATATTTACTCTGATTTATTGAACATATGACAAGATTGTACTTGGTTATATGTATTTTGGCTCCATTGAATATTTTGTATTTGGTAATTGTTCTGTCTTGGCATTAACAATTAGGGGCCAGGATGGCTCCCCGTCAGGGAATCGAACCCTGGTCTTCCATGTGACAGGCGGAGATACTGTCCACTAAATTTCCTTATTCAAATCATGACTGAAATAAAAATAAATCAATTAAACTTAATCAATGAATAAATATGGCTCCTACATCAGCAAGATCAGCTGCTACACAGGATTATCAAATATCTGAAGCCTTCTAAGTTCTTCATTGTGAATGAGTGACCCTTTAAGTGTAAGTTACATTTACATTTATGCATTTGGCATTCACTTTAGCACAAACCGACTTGCACTGCATTCATGCATACATTTTATCAGTTCATTCACTCCCTGGGAATCTAACCCAGGGCCTTTGTGTTGCTAGCGCCATCTCTGCTGTTACAGCAACAGGAAAGCTGTTGCTCAGTGTTCTTTGTGTTCATTTTCTCTCAGTTTGACATAGATATACAAATAAGTTGTTGAGTGTTTAAGGTTCTGTAGTCACATGCTTAGGGTTTGTATGATGTAGGCCAGTGCTTACAGAATAAGATTCTCACTTGATAAAGTAATGTTACAAATAATCTTTAAATTGTAATTCCATTGAGTAAAAATGATGTGCACTCCCTCTGTTTTAATAATGATAATCAGAGGTCAGTTGTTTATGTAAGGGATTTCCGGAAATTGCTAAAACCAAAAGAATAAGATTATGACAGCCACAAATGGGTGTGATGTTATTTATCACAGTTCATTTAAATGCATTTATTTCCATTTAAAAGACACTTTCATACATAACAAATAACAAACATCATTGCAAGTGATTAATAAAATCAGTGAATAAATAAGTTAATGCTATATTGATAATATTTAAAGTAAACATAAGAATAAATGTCAAAATTCAAAACAAGGCAATGATATCTTGAGAATATCTTTGATTGTATCATTTGTAGAAAGTCTATATAACCTATATTGTTAGATCACAGAGTGTCGCTTTTGAATAGAAAAACGTTAGTCCTGTGAAAAATTTGTTAGCCCAAAACCCAGCATAGAGAGGCTGAGTGAATGTGGTGTGGACTCTGTGAATGAGCGTCATTGTGTCAGAGACGCTGTAGAAGGACAGAGTTCCTGCACCGTGATCCACATACACTCCTATTCTAGAGGAGCTGGAGACTCTAGGAAGTTTAATTTGTTTGTTATTATGCCAGAATGAACAGCTGGAGTCAGAGCAGTACAAACTCCAGGACTGATCATTACAACCAAACTCATACTCTTTTCCCCGTCCCTTCCTGCTGATGCTCTTATATGACACTGATATACCCACCCAACCACTCCACTCAACCTCCCAGTAACAGTGTCCGCACACACTCTCTCTACACAACACCTGTGGAAGACCATCAAATCTGTCTGGATGATCAGGATATGGCTGTTCATCACAAGTGTATTTAATCACTCTATTCTCTTCAGACGGTAACAGGTTTTTATTCATTGTATTTGGATCAAAGGTGAGCTGACGGGAATCTGATGAAGATAAAACATACAATAAGCATCTAACAAGCAATGCATTCAAATATAAAAATAAAGCATCAGAGGTCTAATAAATTTAGATTTACATTTACAGCATCTGCCTCACTGCTATCAACGTCATCACAGCAACATGCTGGTGTAGCTGTGTGTGTTTGGAGTTGACCAGAAATTATTGCTAGTTATTTTTTATTATTAAAACATCAATTCACATTTTCTATTTATTTTCCCTTTCTTTTTTGTAGCTTTGTCACAAAATGTACAGTTGAGCCAAAGGTCAGTTTTACATAACGTGTCTCTGCCAAAACAGGAATTTTCTGCCAAATCAAGAGTGATGTGTGGAGCACAGTTTAGTCTGACTAATGAAATGTAATTAGAACTAAAGTATTTCTCTTTATGTACATGTATGATCATTAAGACTTACATTGAAGGAAGTCCTCATGAGTCTCGGGTTCAGAGGGAATGATGTTGATGTTTCCCACTATGGAAGCAAACAGACACTTTATAGTAAATATAGTAAATAATTTAAATTAGTTGTAATTATTTATTTCATACGTAAATAATTTTATTTAAGTATGAATTCTTCAATATGCTATACATGTCAGAAAATGTAAAGCTTACCTCTACCAGATAACATTTCTATCTCCTCTCTGCAGAAATGCTCCAGTTTCTCTCTTAGATCAGACACGGATTTACCAACATCATCAAAAGAGAAGTGAGAACTGACAGTGATGCTGGGTGAGTCTGTAGATCCAGGAGGGACAGAGAGAGACTGGAAACTCTACGCAGACACAATAGAAACTCCAGCTAAAAACAGAAATATTTGATAGAAACACAATCTCTGTACAACATGCCTCTTACTTCCAAAAGACCACTGTCCTGTTTGTCAGATCTCTGTTACCTGGAGGAAATGGATGTGATCATCTGTGTGTAAAAGTTGCTCCAGCTCAGCGTCTTTCCTCTTCAGATCTTCAATCTCCTGCTCCAGTTGCTTCAGTCGTTCTTCAGCTCGACTCACTGCAGCCTTTTCCTGATCTCTGATCAGCTGTATCACCTCAGAGCTGCTTCTCTTAATGGAGCGGATCAACTCAGTAAAGATCCTCTTACTGTCCTTCACTGCTGTCTGTGCAGAGCGCTGTTAGGACACACAGAGAGAGAAGCATTAGAATCAGTCCATTCACTCAGCTCTTACTGCTACCCCACACAGCCTGTTTCCTTCAGTGGGACTGAAAGAGCTCCAGCACTGGTTCCTCACTGACTGACTGCAGGAGAGTCCTAACTGAGTCTGAAACAGCTCTTCAGCAGCCAGCAGTTGTTCTTCTGCTCAAAACTCACCTTGTGAGACTCTACAGTATCTCTCAGCTCCTTAAGCTCTTTCTGTCTGTCCTGGATTCTCTGGTGGTTTGTTCTCTGTGTGTCCTCCAGATGTCTCTATATAGTATAGTCAACATAGACTTCATTAGTCCTTGCAGAGAATGTCACAAAGGACAGTAAAAAAAAAAAAAGTGGAGAAATGGATATATTATCTGTCCCTATTAAGTACCGTTTTAAAATTATTTTAAATTGAGACATTAGAGACATTTATTATTTAGCATAACTGTGTTCATACCTGTTTCACAGTCCTCTCTGCTGAAGCTGATACAGTGTTGTGGTCTTTGTGTTCATCTACCACACACATATAACATAAACAGAGCTGATCAGTACCACAGAAAATCTCCAGCAGTTTATCATGTTGAGGGCAGATCATCTCCTGTAGTCGTGTAGTGGCATCAGTCATTTTGTGGCGCTTTCCAGAGTGAAATTCTTCATGACGTTCAAAATGAGTCTGACAGTAAGATTCCAGACACACCAGACAGGACTTGATGGCTTTGCTTTTGTCCCCAGTACAGACGTCACACTCCACATCTCCAGATCCAGAGTAACATTGATCAGGACGAGCAGCTTGTAGTTTTGTCTTCTTAAGTTTCTCCATCACTTCAGCCAGCATGTTGTTTTTACCTAAAACAGGTCTTGGAGTGAAGGTCTGTCTGCACTGAGGGCAGCTGTAGACTCCCTTCTGCCCCCAGTAGTCTGTAATACAGCTCATACAGTAACTGTGTCCACAGGGAATGGCCACTGCATCTTTCAGTAGATCCAGACAGATTGAACAGCTGAACTCATCCTGAGCCACCGAGATGCTGGGTTCTGCCATTTTACTAAACACAGATACATACAGCAGCTCATACCATAAAAATACAAGTAGTAAAACACAAATAAAAGCATCACATAAGCCTGTTGAAGTTCATTTCATGACTGAGCAGGAACTCAAAAGGATGGTAATAAACCACGCTAAAGCTAGGAGTGGTTAGACTAAAGTTCACACAAGAAGATATTTTTGACCGACCTTTGCTTCTTCGCATTATTGCAAATACCCTCTCAAAGTTCATTTAGTTAATGGTGCAGTTTCTCATTCCTGGTGAAGTTTGCAGTGCCCTTTAAACTTAACATACTATTTTTTTCTGATACCATGATTTTGTACACGGCACATTTAGCACATTACTAGCAGAGTAGAGTGGGGGGAAGCACCCCCATGCTTGTTGTTTTCTAAAACATCACAGTTATATATGAAAAGAGAACAGAAGGGCCTGTAGATAGAAAGTTATTGACAAATTGTAATTATATTTTTAGGATGACTTTTTTTCTCAAACATATTTAGTGAGATAAAACACCCCCCAGCCAGATGCACAAAATAAAGGTGCTTCACAATGCTATAGAAGAACCTTTTTATATAAATGGTTCCATAAAGAAACTGCCTGCTCTGATTTAGCTGCAAAACGCCCCCTTGGTACAAATTAAATTTTTGTTAAAGATCTACTTACATGAAAACTCTGGACATTTTTCATACTTGGTTTATAATTTATGTCATTGTCATGTTCAGATTTAGTGATTTTAACATGCCAAAAGAAGGCAACACATAACCAGTGAAGACCCACAGGGACAATTAGTTTTCATTAAAACCAATACAGTTCCTATTATAAACACTAAAACCATTACAAATTTTATGACTGTTTTTTTTTTCATCATACCACATCTAAATTATGGTTACTCTGTAAGATCTATAAATGCATATAGAGACAAAGCAATAAAGAAGCAGAAATCACATGACAAAGAACTTCAGTTCCTTTCTCATCAAAACAAATCTTTTTCCCTTTAATAATATATCCCATGTATCATCACCTCATTTAATTGTTTCATTTATTATTAGGATTAACCCGTTGAGATGTATCATCTCGTTTTCTAGGGGGTCCCAAAAAAACAACGAATCACAATCCAAACATAACATAAAACAAACAAAAAAAAACAAACATAAAATTAACAATACATCCATAAACAATACTAATGATAATGACCACAAATGATAATGACCAAAAAAGGCACCACAAAATTATTTGCTAGCCATTAATATATAAATTATAAATAATAAATTAATTTGATGAAAAATTTTACCTCCAATAATATCTAGTGCAATTGCATTTAATAGCATAAGTTCAGTTATAGTATTGATTTATTGTTATCTGTATGAAAGTATTTTTTGCACAATCTACTGTATGTATCTTCTATTTTGATATTTTACACAGTTTCATAACTGAGTCATCATAAACTCCAAACCCAGGATAGAGAGGCTGAGTGAATGTGGTCTGGACTCTGTGAATGAGGGTCATTGTGTCAGAGACGCTGTAGAAGGACAGAGTTCCTGCACCATGATCCACATACACTCCTATTCTAGAGGAGCTGGAGACTACAGGGAATTGAATCTCTTTGTTGTTATGCCAGAATGAGCAGCTAGAGTCAGAGAAGAACAAACTCCAGGACTGATCATTACGTCCAAACTCACATGTGTCATAATTGTTATCATATTTTTCATAGTCTTCATTTTTGTCCTCTTTGTCATCGTGATCACCATCATCATTATCACCATCATCACCTTCACCAACATCATCATAATCATTATCATCACTATTACGATCACCATCATGTCCCCCCTTCCTGCTGGTGCTCTTATATGACACTGATATATCAACCTCACCACTCCACTCAACCTCCCAGTAACAGCGTCCACACACACTCTCTCTACACAACGCCTGCTCCAAAGTATCAAATCTGTCTGGATGATGAGGATACCGCTGGTCTGTGTCAGTGTAAGTGATCCTTCTGTTCTTCTTACACAGATGGAGGTTTTTATGTACTGTGTTTGAATCCACTGTGAACTGGTAGAAATCTGATGGAGACAAAATACAAACTACATCTAAATAAGAAATCTAAGTTTAAAATTTTAACATAAACCAACCGTGTTGAAACAATAAAACATAAAACAAGGTGCTGTGACACTGTTAGGTGCTTTGTGAACTTTAACTAGTCACTAACCACATGCTTCTCTCTAAACTCCTGCCTCAAAAGACACGTGCAAATTTAATCTGAAGTATTTGAGCAAGCACAGCTCACAGACACTTGTGTGGACATTTATGTATTGTATTCAAAAGGACAATTACTTACAGCACCACAATTGAATGGAAAACCGTTTGACTGACTATTGATAACAGAGATTTTAATTGTGCCATATTTTGTTGATCAGTATTTGAATATGAATAAGTATGTTTTGTGAGTGTGTGCTTGCTTGCTTGTTTGTTTAGTAACTTACACTGCACAAACTCATCTCTTGTCTTGCATTCAGGGGTGGGAATGATCTCAGTATGTTTTACTATAGAAATCAAGAGACGTGTATTAATACATACATTTTAATACATTTTGTATTTCTGCAGTAGATGATGCATTGTCTCGGCCTCAGACTGAACTGAACTCAGCTTAAAGGATAACTATTGCCAAAATGCAACCTGGGCTGTTTTTTTACTGTAAACGAGACAAACATATATCTAAAAGCATACTTACAACAAACAAGCCGTTTTTGAGATTGACCGTGATTTCGTTTTGTGGTCAGTGGCCGGTGAATGGGAATGCTAGGGGCATAATTAGAGCGCATCAAAATCGATATTTTTACAACACTAAGAAGGCGCGACACACCATGAAACTTTGCTTGAAGTATCACCTGGGTCTCTACACATGAACTCGAACATTGAGAACATTGTTTGTGTACACAGAGTTTACTAAAAGAAAGGTTTTGAACAACTCATTTACACTGTTTGGGTTTCCGCTCGCAGCCGTCTTGCCAGTCAAGAAGTGTCGATCTCCGGATGCGAATGAATGGACTCCATAGGACGAAATATTAGGCTTACATGAGGCTCTTTTTACAACTAGAAGGTTAATATTGTTTTTCACTTGCGACAAAACAACGAATTAGCCGTGCATTTATATGGAAATATGCTTTAGGAGCTATCCATCCTCGCATTCGGAGATCGACACCTCTTGACTGGCAAGACGGCCGCGAGCGGAAACTCAAACAGTGAAAGTGAGTTGTTCAAAACCTTTATTTTTAGTAAACTCTGTGTACACAAACAATGTTCTAAATGCTCGAGTTCATGTGTAGAGACCCAGGCGATACTTCGAGCAAAGTTTCATGGTGTGTCGAGCCTTCTTAGTGTTGTAAAAATATCGATTTTGATGCGCTTAAATTTATGCCCCTAGTAATCTCATTCACCTGCCACTGACCACAAAAGAAATCACGGTCAATCTTAAAAACGGCTCGTTTGTCGTAATTATGCTTTTAGATATATGTTTGTCTCATTTACAGTAAAAAAAAAAGGTTGCATTTTGGCAATAGTTATCCTTTAAACCAGGAACGGTCAGCATGGGAGGCAGGCATGGTAAGAAAAAGAATGCTAAAGATCACAGCCTCTAGCGTCATTTGCTAGTGCGTGTCTTGAGCTCAGGGCAGTGAGGTTTACTGCACAGCCCTTACCAGCTGACCCCAGTTATATAAAAACATTTCTTCTGTGTCGTCTGTAAACTGTTCACAGAGAATACTATGCCATAAGTGTCTACTTTTGTGCTCACCAGTCTATAATTTTGGTCATGATTAAATTTTAAGCTGACACTTGTGTTGAAAATAAGACAGAATAAACCAGACTTTATGATAAAGCCTTGCTGTATGAGACTGATGCATCACCTATTTCTTTAAATGAATGATCAGTGCTTTTACCTTTATCATGAATTTTTTCGATCTCCTCTCTGCAGAAGTGTTTCACTTTTTCTCTCAGATGAGACACAGATTTCTCAACATCAACAAAAGAGAGACGAGAACTAACAGTGATGCTGAGTAAGTCTGTAGATCCAGGAAGGACGCAAAGAAGCTGGAAACTCTCCACAGACACAAAGACACAATAGAAACACCAGCTAAAGACACAGATACATTTTAAGCAACAACATGCTCTTTCCTTTTTTAAACACCCCTGCTCTATTTGTCAGATCTCTGTTACCTGGAGGAAATGGGTGTGATTGTCTGTGTGTAAAAGTTGCTCCAGCTCAGTGTCTCTCCTTCTCAGATCTTCAATCTCCTGCTCCAATCGCTTCAGTCGTTCTTCAGCTCGACTCACTGCAGCCTTTTCCTGATCTCTGATCAGCTGCGTCACATCAGAGCAGCTTCTCTCAATGAAACAGATCAGCTCAGTAAAGATCCTCTCACTGTCCTCCACTGCTGCCTGTGCAGAGCGCTGTTAGGACACACAGAGAGAGAAGCATTAGAATCAGTCCATTCACTCAGCTCTTACTTCTACCTCACACAGCCTGTTCCCCACAGTGGGCTTCAGTGGGACTGAAAGAGCTCCAGCACTGGCTCCTCACTGACTGACTGCAGGAGAGTCCTAACTGAGTCTGAAACAGCTCTATAGCAGCCAGCAGTTGTTCTTCTGCTCAAAACTCACCTTGTGAGACTCTACAGCCTCTCTCAGCTCCTCAAGCTCCTCCTGTCTCTCCTGGATCCTTTGCTGGTATTTTCTCAGCATTTCACCCAATTGTCTCTGCAGGAAAAACAAATAATCATGAATCTGAAATTTTTTTATACTGCATGCTTTAAACAATTTAATTGCCTCAGGTAGAAATGCCTCATGAGATCCTAGTAAGAACTGTTTTAAAATGATCTTTGATTATGTGATTATGAAGTCACCTGACATCATAACTTCTGAATTCGTACCTGTTTCTCAGTCCTTTCTGCTGCAGCTGATACAGTGTCATGGTTTTTGTGTTCATCCAACATACACAGATAACATATACACTGCTCATCAGTACGACAGAAAATCTCCAGCAGTTTATCATGTTGAGGGCAGATCATCTCCTGAAGTCGTGTAGTGGCATCAGTTAATTTGTGTCGCTTTCCAGAGTGAAATTCTTCATGATGTTCGAAATGAGTCAGACAGTAAGATTCCAGACACACCAGACAAGACTTGATGGCTTTGTTTTTGTTCCCAGTACAGACGTCACACTCCACATCTCCAGGTTCAGCATAACATTGAGCAGGACGATCAGCTTGTCGTTTTGTCTTCTTAAGTTTCTCCACCACTTCAGCCAGCATGGTGTTTTTACCTAAAACAGGTCTTGGAGTGAAGGTCTGTCTGCACTGAGGGCAGCTGTAGACTCCCTTCTGATCATCCTGATCCCAGCAGCCTGTAATACAGCTCATACAGTAACTGTGTCCACAGGGAATGGCCACTGGATCCTTCAGTAGATCCAGACAGATTGAACAGCTGAACTGATCCTGAGCCAAAGAAACACTGGATTCTGCCATTGTACTGAACACAGATACATATACACCATAAAAATTAAAAGTAGTTAACCCCAAGAAAAGTATAACATAAGCCTGTTGAATTTCACTTCAAGATTGAGCAGGAAGTCAAAAAGACTAAAACACTAAAGCTAGGAGTGGTTAGACTAAAGTTCACATATGAAGAAATGTATAAGTGACCTTTGCCCCCTCACATTATTGTAAACACCCTTCAAAGTTCATTCAGTCTTCCTGTGGATTAGAATCTCACTTGGACGCTGAAATACTCAAAAGAGCACAAAAGAGAATAGGCTACACATTATGGACCTCTTTTAATATTCATAATTACACTATGAAACATCATTAAAATGTTAAAGAGAATCATCACAGAGTCATCAAATAGCTAAAAAAAAGTAAATACATGCAAAACAATCAACCATCCTTTAATCCATCTATTAAAAGCTAAAAGTAACGTTTGATCAAGACAAACTTTGATTTTGCCTTTTCTGAAAGTTTAAAATAAAGTTTAAGTTTATTGCTTTATGTTTCTAGCATGATTAACACATCGCTAACATATATTAGCATTTTGCTAGAATTATAACAAGTTTCAAAAGATTGCTAGTATGTTCTAGCATGCTGCTAACATATGATTTACTATCTTTCTAGCTTTGTTTAGCATGTAAAGCACAGCACATTTTAACATGATTTGACATTTTACTGCCATTACTCTAACATGTTTTAACACAATGCTAGCTAATTTATCATGTTGCACACACATTTCTAGCAAGTTTTACAATGCTAGTGTTTTAAAGGTGTTAGTACATTGGTATAATTTTTCTAGCATGCTTTTAGTAAGTTAACTTTCTAGCATGTTTTAACACACTCCTAGCACAATCCTAGCACTTTGGGTCTCACACTTAGAAAGTTAATAAGGTATAATGCATACCTTTAGTTATAATATAATCCTACTACAAATACCAGTTACATTATGGTTACTCTGGAAGAATATATGATGAAACAAAGCAGTACAGAGGCAGAATTCCCATGACAAAGAACTTCAGTTCCTTCTTATCCACAACGAGTATTTTTCTCTCTAATATAATATTGCAACAAATAATAATATTAGTTGCAATAATAATATAATACAGTGCAACAACTTGTCTGAAAACATTTTATTTTACAGTTTCTGTTGCACAAATAATACGCCCTATTATTTATTAGAACCATTATGTCAGGGGTGTGTGCAGGACGAGACGAGAGACAAGATTAACAATTAACAATATATTTTATATAATAATTCAAGAAGAACAATGCAAGAACAGGCAGGAACACTTACACACACGACATTCAACGTTAAAGACCGACAGGGAACTGAACTCAAAGACAGACTTTTAAAGACATACTAATCATAAGACACAGGTGATACAGATGACGAGCTAATGAAACACAGGTGACGGTGATACACAAACGAGGGCTAAACCAAATGATCACAAAATGACAGGGGGAAGACAAATGGGGAAAAAAACCAATGACAAAACAGACAGAAACGTGACACATTATTAAATCAATCTGATTAAATATTTCAGTTTCAATAATATCTAAGGCACTTGCTTTTAATAGCATTAGTTTAGCAGTTTTGTAAGCTGTATGCCAGAATTATTTGCACAATCTATGCATCCTCTATTTTGATATCTCACACAGCTTCACAATTGATGCATCATAAATCCCAATCCCAGGATAGAGAGGATGAGTGAATATGGTATGGACTCTGTGAATGAGGGTCATTGTGTCAGAGACACTGTAGATGGACAGAGTACCTGCACCGTAATCCACATACACTCCTATTCTAGAGGAGCTGGAGACTAAAGGGAGATCAGTCCCTTTATTATTATGCCAGAATGAGCAACTAGAGTCAGAGCAGAACAAACACCAGGACTGATCATTATATCCAAACTCACATATGTCATTGGTGTCATTATTATCATTGTCCTCACTTTTCCTGCAGATGCTCTTATATGACACTGATATATCCACCCAACCACTCCACTCAACCTCCCAGTAACAGTGTCCACACACACTCTCTCTACACAACGCCTGCTTCAATGTATCAAATCTGTCTGGATGATCAGGATACGGCTGTTTCTTAGAAGTATATTGAATTACTCTGTTCCCCTTTGACAGACGGAGGTTTTTATGTACTGTGTTTGAATCCACTGTAAACTGGAAGAAATCTGATGGAGACAAAGCACAATCCACACCTAAATAAGAAATCTCAATTTAAAATATTAACATAAATCAACTGTAAAACAATAAAACAAGGTGCTGTGACATTGTTTTGCAAACTTTCAATAGACACTAACCACATGCTTCTCTCTAAACTCTAGCCTCCAAAGCGACGTCCAAATTTAGCTTAAAGTAATTAAGCAAGCACAGCTTACAGTCACTTGTGGGGACATTTTATGTATGTTAACCAAAAGGACAAGCACCAAAACTGAATAGAAAACAGTTCGACTGACTATTGTTATCAGATGATGAGATTTTCATTGTGGTCAACCTTAAATATCATTATCTGAATGTGAAGAAGTGTGTTTTGTGAATGTGTCCTTGCTTGTTTAACTTACACTGTAGAAACTCGTCCTTTGTCTTGCATTCAGGGGTGGGTATGATCTCAATATATTTTGCTATGGAAATCAACAGACATGTTGTATATTAATACATGCATCTTAATACATTTTGTATTTTTGTGGTAGATGATGCATTGTCCCAGCCTCAAACTCAAGATCTCAAACCAGCAACTGTTAGCATAGGAGGCAGGAGAGGTAAGAAAGGATGCTTTAGCAGCAGTCACTACTAGCTAGTGAGTGTCTTGGGCCCAGACAGTGAGGTGTTCACAGAGACTACTAAGTGTCTCCTTTTGTAATATTTATTTCTAAGAGTAAATGAATGATCAGTGCTTTACCTTTACCATGAATCTTTTCTATTTCCTCTCCGCAGAAATCTTCAAGTTTTTCTTTTAGATGAGACAAAGATTTACTAACATCATCAAAAGAGAGACGAGAACTGACAGTGATGTTGGGTGAGTCTGTAGATTCAGGAGGAACAGGGAGAGACTGGAAACTCTACACAGACACAAAGACACAAGAGAAACAGCAGCTGAAGACACAGAAACATTTGACAGAAAACACAATCTCTTCCCTGCCTGAAGACCACTGTCCTGTTTGTCTGTTACCTGGAGAAAATGGGTGTGATGGTCTGTGTGTGAAAGTTGCTCCAGCTCAGCATCTCTCCTCCTCAGATCTTCAATCTCTTGTTCTAGTTGCTTCAGTCGTTCTTCAGCTTGACTCACTGCAACCTTTTCCTGATCTCTGATCAGCTGTGTCACCTCAGAGCGGCTTCTCTCAATGGAGCGGATCAGCTCAGTAAAGATCCTCTCACTGTCCTCCACTGCTGCCTGTGCAGAGCGCTGTTAGGACACACAGAGAGAAGCATTAGAATCAGTCCATTCACTCAGCTCTTACTGCTACCTCATACAGCCTGTTCCTCACAGTGGGCTTCAGTGGGACTGAAAGAGCTCCAGCACTGGCTCCTCAATGACTGACTGGAGGAGAGTCCTAACTGAGTCTGAAACAGATCTTCAGCAGACAGTTGTTCATCTGCTCAAAACAAACCTTGTGAGACTCTACGGCCTCCCTCAGCTCCTCAAGCTCTTTCTCTCCCTCCTCAATTCTCTCCTGATATTTTCTCTGCATTTCACCCAATAGTCTCTGTAAGAAAAACAAATAATCATTAATTTGATAGATGTTACTGCATGCTATAAATGATTAAACTGCCTCAAGTACAAAAGTCTTGTTAGATCCTAATGAGAAATGTTTTATAAATGATCTTTGACTACATAGAGATGTGATTATGAAAATAATATGCAGCATAAATTCTGAGTTCATACCTGTTTCTCAGTCCTCTCTGCTGCAGCTGATACAGTGTCATGGTTTTTGTGTTCATCCAACATACACAGATAACATATACACTGCTCATCAGTGCGACAGAAAATCTCCAGCAGTTTATCATGTTGAGGGCAGACCATCTCCTGCAGTCGTCTTGTGGCGTCCATCACTTTGTGTCGCTTTCCAGAGTGAAATTCTTCATGAAGTTCAAAATGTGTCTGACAGTAAGATTCCAGACACACCAGACAAGACTTGGTGGCTTTCTTTTTGTCCCCAGTACAGACGTCACACTCCACATCTCCAGATCCAGAGTAACACTGAGCAGGACGAGCAGCTTGTAGTTTGGTCTTCTTGAGTTTCTCCACCACTTCAGCCAGCATGGTGTTTTTACCTAAAACCGGTCTTGGAGTGAAGGTCTGTCTGCACTGAGGGCAGCTGTAGACTCCCTTCTGATCTTCCTGATTCCAGCAGCCTGTAATACAGCTCATACAGTAACTGTGTCCACAGGGAATGGCCACTGGATCCTTCAGTAGATCCAGACAGATTGAACAGCTGAACTGATCTTGAGCCAAAGAAACACTGGATTCTGCCATTTTACCGAACGCACTCACAAATATAGAGACATTCACAACAGTTCAACAGCAGTTTAGTTTCGATTTCTCTGAACTGAAACATTTCCTGATTCTGATATTGAACACGACCACTAGAGAGCAGTACGATACCACTACGATAGATAGATGTCACACACATCAATTGACGTATTTTCTGGAATTGAAATTTTAATTTAGTATATTAACACTCTGATGTGAACTCTCTATTTAACTTTGGTTGAGTTTTGCACGCAGTTTATCAACAGAAATGATCTGTAGATTATGCCGTGCGCCCTCGATACGGGAACAGCAGGAGGAGTGAGCGAGTCTACGGCTCTCTTGGAAGTTTTGCCATTCAAACCGAGCAGGGGGCGGAGTCAACAGACCGCGAGCAGCCGACTCAGCGGAGACACTGCAAACTTGGCAGGAGACGAAACCCTCGCTGTTTACCGAGGCGCGTGTCACACCGGCATACAAAGTGACCTCGCACCGCGTCTTTATATCCCGTCACGGTGCGCCTCGGGAGCCCCGGTGTTACTGCGCTCAGGGAAGATTAAACTTTTTCCTGCTCTGGCGACTGGCAGCGGGACATATGATAGTTTCCAACATCTGTATGGTCTGAAACAAAGACGCGTCTCTGCGAGAGAGAAACTTAAGTGGTCTACAGATCAGTGAGATGCAGTGAGGGACTGCATGACACTTTTCACTCTGTTGTGTTACACTTATGGCTGGGCTTGTTGACTCTTATGAAGACCTCAGAGACTCATAATTATAAGGACAATGGATAACTTTTTCACCGAGGTAAGTTGGATATGAAAATAATGTTTTCATGTTGGTATAACAAGGATGTTCTTATTCTGTTGCAGAGAACAAAATATGTGCTAAACACAATAACAAATCTGCATTTCTGTGTATTTCTATATTTATACGCTTAAGTTGCTTAACATCTCCCTCACATCTCTCTCACTGGCCCGTTTCTGAACGGTTTGGGTCGTTCCCAGCGGAACTCTCAGGCATTTCCTTACCTTTCTTCTTGTTTCCTCCTCTACATCCTGTAGCTATTATTAGAAGTGTACACTTGCTGAATTAATAAGTTGTGTTTCATCAGTGACAACTTTGTAAACATCATGACAGTTATTAGATATAGCAATAATTAATAATAATACTACTCAGTGTTGGGTGTAATGCATTACTAAATAAATAGCCTAATTACTGTAATTTACTTACTTTTCCCTTGAAAAAGTAAAGTAAGGGATTGCTTGTAATTTAATCACGTTATGACTGTAGAACAATTCTGTATAAAATAATAATGTAACATCTAATGTTAAAATTCATGTTTTAATGTTAACTTTTTCCTTTAAATACCTGAGTCAGTTTACAAATAATTTGTGCAATTTTATATAATTTGTTTTATTAGATAAAAAAAAAAACTTCATGTCTGTTCTTGTATTGTTCGACTGGTTGAGGGTGATATGGGATTTAGAAAGTAATTAGTAAAAAGGCATGCAATGCTTTTTAGATAGAGTAATAAGTACAGTAATCTAATTACACTGTTGAAGATCAAATATAACCCTGGACTGCAAACGAGTCATAAGGGTCAATTTTGATATAAATAATAAATAAATAAGCTTTCCATGGGTGTATGGTTTGTTAGTATAGGACAATATTTAGCCGAGATACAACTATTTGAAAAAAAAATATTGAGAAAATCGCCTTTAAAGTTGTTCAAATGAAGTTCTTGGCAATGCATATTATTAATAAAATAAATCTTTGACATATTTATGATAGGAAATTTACAAAATATTTTCATGAAACATGATCTTTACTTAATATCCTAATGATTTTTGGCATCAAAGAAAAAACAATAATTTTGACCCTATAATGTATTGTTGGCTATTGGCTACAAATATACCCGTGCTACTTATGACTGGTTTTGTGGACGAGGGTCACAAATTAGCTAGTAATTAGTTGAGTAGTTTTTAGAGTAACTTACCAAACACTGATAATAATATACTTTTTTAAAATTTACTATAGTGATATAAATGACATGAAGAAATAGACATTTTAAATTAAATTATTTAATTGAATTTTTAAAATAATTGTCATTTTTAGAATTTTCACAGTTAGAAAATATTATAGTATGCACATTAAATAAATTTAAAAAAATACATGGGAGTGTTGCCAAAAGGTAGTTCTGTGTAACGTTCGTCAGGACTGACGTTGATGGAAATGAGACAATAGTATTATTCATTCCTTGTGACTTGACTGTGAAATTTGTGATGATGATCAGTAGCATGAGCCGCTCCCTTGAGCCAGCGCCACATGAGTCACAAGTGAAGGTTTCTAATGTTGGCTTGAGGTGGATCATTAGTCCTCAGGATTGCGCTTTTCACCTGTGAAGGTGTGACTCTAATGAAATAAATCATCTCAATGAAACATGCTTACCTGTACCAGCTCTGAAACATAGATTTTATATTAGAGTTTCAGATGGTTAGAGAGGAGAGTAGGCTCCAACTGCACCAACTTTACACAGTAGTGTCAAATATCGGCCTGCTGCTGCGTATCTAGCCTGCGAATCGGTTCTGGACAAAAGGAGTAGTCTTTAAAAAGAGAAACAGATTCAGCCGAAACATGCGTGCGGAATGTGAGGAAGAGCTGAGCTTGTGAATGCCTGTCTCACACACTGCTCTTCTACATGACTGACCTCAGACGGAGAGACTGTGATTTCTGTCTCACACACTGTTCTTCTCCATGTCTGCCCTAATGCTTACAAATCTGCTGCGTATTTTGTCTTTTTGGTTGCACACATTTCTGTTTGCAGTTATGGCCCGGCATGTCAGTTTTGTTTTAGGTGTGTTTGTGTATGGTTTTGTTTGCACAGCAGCGTCGCTGAGGCTATTGCCTCTCTGCAGTCACTATAAGGCGGAGCTTATTCAAAGGTAAAGCTCTTTATTTTCCTGTGAACTGGCCAATCAGAGTCGCAGATACTGTTTGACAGTGTTTTAGTGAAGAGGAGTGTCACTCTGGGAAAACAAACAGTGCAGGTTAGTCTATTCCCTGAAACAAAAGTCCTATGCTTTGGGTGCAATTGTGAGGTCTCATGCACTACGAATTAGATTATAACTGTTGTCGTCGTCTTTTTTTTTTCCCTGGTAAATTGTTAATATTTTAGCAGACACACAAAGGGTTTGGTTATTGAAGTGCTTAAGTCAAATTGAATGCCATAATAAAACACACAAAGGGGTGGAGCTTATTTAGCACCTGGTTTACAACAGCCGTGAGACTCTATACACATATCTACCTAGTTTAAATGAGGAAGTACCACAGAGTTCTACTGTTTTGGAGAATATTTTTATTGGTAAAATAAGAATATTACATATGGGCCATTCTACAGAATTGGTGCAAACTGCTGTCCCACAACCAAAAAACACATTTAAAAAACATTTAAGTATTAAAATCTTAGATGTTTACTAAAACTTAAACTATTAGTAAGCTTAATATAAAATCATATTTTATCTGTTGGGAGGTGGCTGTCCTAAACCCTAGTCCCTGAATTTTAACTTATAAAAATTATATTTAAATAATTTTTGTATTTTTGTTGTTTTTAAAAGTATCTTTTTGATTCTTGAATTTTTTTAATATATATTTTCTTTGTAAATTATGAAACTTTATGTAACTTCATGTCACTACCAAAACAGTGTATGTTGTAGTCCATTGGCTGATTACCGAAACTCAACATTTTTTTTTTTTTTTTGGATGTTATCTCATAAAATCATCACTACCGAAACATGGGATGTTTTATCAAAAAATAAACTGAATTATCAAATAAGATGTTATGATAGTTTTTGGTTCAATTTATATTTAAACGAATGAATCCTTAACTTTGAAATCAGTATGATCATGTATGATCAGTATGATTTGGCCTTTCACTAAGAAAAATTGGATTCAAAATTCAACAAATCTCATAAATAACATTTGAAATATTGTTCAAAATGCAAGAAAAGTATCAGTAGGTCAATAAAACCCTTCTAATTAAATTAATGTTACTGTGTTTCGGTAGTGACAAATTTGGGGAGAGGACAAATATTCCAAAACATTCTGAAAATACAATATAAGAATTAACTGCACAATTACTAGAAATGTGTACCTTTTTTGGAAGATTGACTTTGGACCAATTCTGTAGAATGGCCCGTATATGTATTTTGTAATTAAATGTATATATTTTTTTTATTCTTTGGGAATGCTTCTGACATCCCCAAAGGGAGATTTTGTCACGTTTAACTAACTTCTGGAGACAATTTTTGTCCTTAAAGTGTGGAAAAGTAACCTCACACATACTCGGTCATGTACCCCCTCTGGTTTCTTCATCTGCTTGGTGTCAGGTAATCCTTCTTGTTACACACACGCACACATATGCGCACACATATGCACACACACACACACACACACACACACACACACACACACACACACACACACACACACACACACATTAAATCTTGTGAGTAGCTTAATGATTACACAGCGCAGTGATTCAAAGCTGCCTTTAACAAGAAACTCAGAACAGGAAAACCCCTTATGCTGATAAAAGAGAAATACTGGAAGAGAAAACCGTTGGTGGAGTTTGTATTTGTTTGTTTGTTCTTAAAGGGTTTGTGTGTTTTATGTTTCTGTTACAAATAGTTCTCCAAAAAAATGAAAATCATTTACTAACCCTTCTGTTGTTTCCAGCCTCTATACTATCTTTGTTTCTTGAAACACAACAGAAGTATTTCTGAATTAAGTCCTGAATGAATGGGGACAAGAGCTTTCAAGATTTTAAAAGAAAGCAAAAGTGCCATTAAACTGCTCCGTATGACTCATGTGTGATATTCCAAGTCTTCTGAAGTCATATGATGTTGATGTTTTTTTAGTGAGAAAGAGAAAAAAATGAAATTGGTATTAACTGATAATCTTCTTTAGAATTACTCAGATTTGTGAATGAATCATTCAAACCTTTTTTTTAACCGGATCAGCTGATTCATTGAAAGATCTGACTGAAAAGAATGATTATTTTACAAACAGCCATTGCTGTTATAATAATATATAATGTCTTCTCAACAAGTTGACTGGACTATCATGGTGCTTTTTTTATGCATTTTGAATTTGGAAAGCTTCAGTTCCTCTTTTATTGTAATTGCATGAAAAGCATCAACCAGGTCAAAATGTCCCCTTTCGTTGTCTATGGAAGAAATAGTCATATGAATTGGAATAAGGATGAGTCCACAATGACAGAATTTTCTTTTTAGATAAACTATTCATTTAATCTTGAGTCATGTCAATTAGCAAACAAAACAAAACTGTATACTTAATTAGTCTGTTTGTTCCCGAATGACTAAGAGGAAGAAAACAAGTGGACTTCCTTTTATGATTCATAACGATTACAATCTATGAGGCTTCTAAACTGCAATCAGGTGCAAAGTACATCCACATACATGCACGAAGATGGTCTTTGTCTTTGTCTTTGTTCTGTGTGAGTTTACACAGCTTTTTCTTTCTCGTTCACTCTCGTCGTGAAGTATAAACACACATTTTTCACTGTAGGACAGAACGAGAGAGGGGGAAAACGAGAGTGCTTTGGAAAAGTAGGTCAGGCGGCAATGCAGTGTATATGTGAGTGTGTTTGAGGGGGGTTGCTTGGTGAAATAAGTTTGGTTGTAAGTCTAGGAGACCGGACTGACTCTGAACGCCAAGCCCAGCGTGTGAGAGAGCTGAAGTTTGGGTCTTTGGGTTCGAAGTATGCAGGAATGCCCTTCATCACTGGCCTGCCTTCCTGTTGACCCAAACGATATCTGATCCCTCACTTCCTGCAGCCAAATGAGAGAAAGAAAGGGGGACAGAGAAAGAGCAACGGAGAAGTGTGTGTGTGTGTGTGGTAAGCTCTAAACATGCTCGGTAAGCAGCAGTGAGATTACAGAGTAACTCTGGTCTGTTTCATCCTTTACTCCGCCCCGCCTGACCGCCCTCCAAAACTCTGATATTATTTTAAGAGTTTAGATACACAATACAAGGACACACTCAGACATGCATGCGCACCGTGCAGTTTTTAACTTCAAAGTGAGGGGTTTCTTTCATCTGAACATGAAACAAAATTAGAAAGAGTCAGTGATGTTTGATTTGGGAGTCTTTGTGCATCAGTTGTGCGTGTGTGATGTTTTAGTTGGATACTTGGTAGCTGTTTCAATCTGTGAGTCCCTTGAGCCATCTGTTTTAGCACAGGAAGTGAATATTGGCCAGAAGACCTGGCGGACATGTACAGTGCCATTCAAAAGTTTTGGGTCAGGAAAGATTTTTTTATTTTTTGAAACTAATACTTTTTACAGCAAGAATGCATTAAATTAAATCAAACGCATTCAGTTAAATCAAAAGTGACTATAAAGACTTTTTACTTAGCGTTGGGCGGTTTGACCAAACATCTTTTTTCCATGACTGTGCCTTTATATGAATCAGATTGCAAAGAGTACATATACCTAGTTAAACAACCCACTGTTCTTCAGGTCCTTCAGGTCCTAAAAATTCTTTGGTTTTTAGCATTTTTGTGTATTTGAACCCTTTTCAACAATGACTGTATGATTTTGAGATCTATCTTTTCAAACTGAGGACAACTGAGGGACTCATATACAGCTATTACAGAAGGTTCAAACACTCACTGATGCTCCAGATAGAAAAACTATGCATTAAAAGCCAGGGGTGAAACCTTTTTGAATTTAAAGGTCAGGGTAAATTTCATTTATTTTCTCTTCTGGGAAACATGTAAGTATCTTCTGTAGCTTCTGAAGGGCAATACTATATGGAAAAAAATATAATATTTAGGCAAAATAAGAAAAATGGACACATCTTCATTCTGTTCAAAAGTTTACACCCCTTGCTCTCAATGCATAGTTTTTTCCTTCTGGAGCATCAGTGAGTGTTTGAACCTTCTGTAATAGTTGCATATGAGTCCCTTAGTTGTCCTCAGTGTGAAAAGATGCATCTCAAAATCATACAGTCATTGTTGGGAAGGGATCAAATACACAACGATGCTGAAAAGCCAAAGAATTTGTGAGATTTGAAGGATTTATCTAAAGAACAGCAGGCAGTTTAACTGTTCAGGACAAACTAGGGACTTATAAACAACTATCACAAAAAAAAAAATAATTAAGTGGATTATTAAGGTAACAACACAGTATTAAAAATCAAGTGTATGTAAACGTTTGAACATTTTTATAAATTCAACAATTTTCTTTTGTGGACTATATGTTAACATCTTTTATGTAAAATATCTAATTTAGGTCAGTACTAAATAAAAAAATAACATTATTTTGGTAAAATAATTAGCATTTTACAAATTCTGCAAAGTGTATGTAAACTTTTGGCCTGAACTGTATAGTATGAGCGGTTTTGATGAAAAAAAGGCTGTATAATTTCAAAATTTAAAGTAAAAACTGAATGGCCTGACTTTAGCTTTGTGAAATTATGCTACATAAAACATCTGCATGAAACAAAAACAGCAGATGGACTGAATGAGATGCAAATTCACTCTCTGACAGCAGGTGGCATTTATGGAACAGCAGCGATACAGCGTTTTCTTAGCTACTGCTGTAAACAAAGCATCATTGCTCTTTTAAATACTACATTATATTGAGGTAATGTGAAAAGAAAATGCCATCTAAACTTTTCTGAAGACAGACAGTTTCCCTCAGAGATACATTCATATAAACCCCTCAATCCAGTTCAGTATTTAGGATTTTCTTCCAATATTTTGCGCATCGTGAACAGTGATCTTGCTCTACCTGCTACAGTATTTTCTCGTCTTTACGTTCTTCTTCAGCGTCTCTGACTTCTGTATACAGCCACTTAGAGTTGGTTTATTTGGCCAGTTATAGATCTCTAATTATTAGTCATAAGTGTATGAAGTTAACAGGGATCTCCTCTCAATTCATGACTTAAGCATGACTTGTAGCAGTATGGCAGCTTTTAAAAAAAAAATCATACTGTGTACGTAATTCAAACTGGTTTACCATTTGAACCGGTATATTGCCAAGCTCTATTTCTACTCATCAAAAATTTCTGAAAATCCACAAAAAGGATACTTGAGTGTCAAATCAGCATTATAAAATAATTTCTGAAGGATCATGTGACACTGAAGACTGGAGTAATGGCTTCTGATAATCCAGCTTAACCATTACAGGAATAAATAACATTTTAAAATGTATAAAAGGAGAAAACATTTATTTTAAATTCTAATAATATTTCACAATATTATTGTTTTTACTTTTTTGATTAAAATGAAAGCAGCCTTGGTGAGCCTTGGTCCTTCAAAATGTTACAAATCTAATTAGCCCTAAGCTTTAGAAAATGTACAAAGTCTTTTTTTCCTCACACTTTCTCTGTTTTTCTCTTGGTGTTTCTGTGTAGTCAAATAACATAATGAGTATTAATATATTTTAAGGACAGAATTTTTACTAACTTTGCAAAAACTGAATTGGCCAGTCTTCGGTTGGAAGGAAGCGTTTACATGACATGTTTTTGCTGAAATCAGACTTTTAAAGTGCTTGTAAATGCATCAAGGTTTTTGTGTCCTTTCAAAAGGTATGAAAAGTTGGAAATCAGCATGGTAGTAGTTTTGACTAGAGAGAGAAAATTATGAATGAAATATGATTGGAGTGTTTTTAAACGGTAATGTGTGTGTGTTGCAGTCATAAACTGGCCGAGCGGTTGTAATCATCTAATGTTTGCAGATAAACACAAGAGACAGTCAAAGCTGCTTAACTCGAATATGCTTCTGTCAAGGAAACACACACACATGCACACACTCAAGTTCAATGCCTCAACCAGCATAAACGCATTCCTGGATGTCCCCAAAGTGAGGTTTTGTAAGATTTAGCAAACGTCTAGAGGCGTTTTTGTCCTACTTTTTGTAAATCCACTCATACTAAAAAACAATGAACAATTCAGAAGTTTCCTAACATTAATTTCTTAACGTGTTTCTCTAGAAATGGGACTGTCAGGACTCTCGAGTTCACCATTAAGCGTTTGCGTCAAAAGTTGGGAAACGGTATCACTGTGCATCCTGGTTTACTGCAGAGATGGTGAATTGGATTAGAAGCCCAGAATTCCTGAGATAAACTTGGTTTAGGGAGGAAAACAACTTCCTGTTTGTGTGGGTTAGAGATTTGCTAACTTGATGGGGCTGACTCTGTGTTTTTAAAGTAATTTGAATCCAGAGTAAATCCAGTACAGAGTTGATTTCTTTTTAGACAGTAAACATTGACTGTTAATACGCAAAAAACTTCATGCGAAATTATCCGTATTGCAATGGCAAGAAGTTTCATGCTGCTTACCAAAATTAGTCATCTTTAAAAGTCAGATTCCTTGAAAACAATGAGTAACATAATGGTCCCATTGATAAAATCATCTTCCATTCTTTCTTGCTCTATTTATCTGTTGTTGTTCTCAGTTTGTCTGTTTGCTTTTTACAGCTACTAAGTTTAGTTTAGCAAACCAGTGGTAGGTTAGCAGAAGGCCTGCATGTGTGTGCATAGGCTGTTAGAAACCATGAAGATGTGCATGTGACAGCAATCACAGAGAAAATTACTTAAATTGTCCATTTCCTCTACAGACTTTTGTCTATGTCTTGCAAAACCAAAGTTTTTCTGTGGGTACTGTGGTTTTCAGGTTGGAGTAAACTGTGGATTTGTATTATTTTTATTAGAATAATTGTTACACTTACAGCTACTAGAGCTGCAAAACGATTAGTCGTGATTAGTCGATTCAAAATAAAAGTATGCAAACATAAACTTTTATTTTGAATTGATTAATTGCGACTAATCGTTTTGCAGCTTTACAGCTAACAACTATTTTAAAAGCTTAATCTATTAATTATTTTAATTAATTGATTGAAAAAATACTAATTTTATTTCCAGTGTTTGAAATGCGTTGAAATAATTCCACATTTTGCCAAGTGCCTTCTGAAATTGAAGGCCATAAAAAACTCATTAGTTGAGTCATTGTTGCTCAAACAAACAGTAATATTTTGACACCCTTTCTGGGGAAACCAGTCTAAGAATGGTTTAGCTACTTAGAGTTGTTTCTGCTTATTATACTGAGTTAAGAGAAAGTGTTTTACTGTGTGTGTCCAGCTGCACAGCTGTTCTGTTGCAGTTTAGTCTGATCATTCAGCAGTTCTGTGTGAGTGTGTGTGTTTCTGCTCTTCTAAGCTATGAAGGCCTGTTGAGTTTATGCCACTGCATGAATAAGTGGTTGAGGGAGAGGATGACAGGTTAACAGTGATGAATTTTTAAGATTTAGAAATGCAAGAGTGATTCACAAAGCTTTCATTGAGTTTTCAAATTCCACAGTCTGAGTTTAAAACTTGCATGTTAAAAGCTGTTTGTGCTGTGGTCAAACATAATCACGTTGTTGTGTTCATGTTGTGTTTGATTTATATTCTCAGTCTTATGTTTTCCATGTGGAAACATTAGTGGTAAATTCTACATTTAGAACATTTGAACTAGTATGTACAACTACAATACCCATTATGCAGTGTGGCAGTGGAATGAACACAATGCCGCAGTGTTTAATGCAGTGTCGATAGCATATGTGTGTGTGCCCGCATGTAAGTGGGGAATGGGGTTAAAGTTCAACTGTGTCTGCTTCAGTGGGGCCTCACAGCCAGTCATGCCTGTTCAGATCACCATGTGTTTCTTCCATCAGCATGTACACTTATAGTGTGTGTGTGGCATATGAGAGAGAGAGAGGAATTTGCTCTAATGAGATATAGTTATTGGTAATTATGCATTTTTGCGACCTAATGTACAAACATTCCTAAAAAAAAAGAGCCTTCCAGAAAAAGATATTGCTCAAGGGTTGATCTTTTATTTTTAGGGGGCATTAAAGAAGTTCTTACCTTCATTTAAAAGAGTAGTTCACTTCCAGAACAAAAAGCTACAGATAATGCACTCACCCTGTTGTCATCCAAGATGTTCATGTCTTTCTTCAGTTATAAAGAATTTTTTTTTATGGAAAACATTTAAGGACTTACCTCCATATAGTGGACCTCTATGGTGGCGAGTTTCAAAATGCAGTTTCAAAGCAGCTATAAATGACTCTAAACAATCCCAGCCGAGGAATAAGGGTCTTATCTAGTGAAACAATCTGTCATTTTCTTAAAAAAAAAAAAGACATTACATTTTAACCTAAAATCTTGTCTAGGTCTCCGTGTACACTGTGTTTTCCGGTTCAAGACAGTTAGGGTATAACGAAAAACTCCCATCTCATTTTCTCCTCCAACTTCCAAATCATCCTACAAATCGCTGCAAAAGTACCAACCCTGTAGCCTGGAAAAAATCCAGACCCTAATCTATTAAGATTAAGGGTCTGGCCTCGAGCAATGAAAAGGGCCTAACTCGAGGGGCGGCACCAAGCAATTGGATAACGCCAAGACCAATCACAACAATACACACACAGCGGAGCTAACTGATAGATTAAACTCTTGCCGTATCCAGTCGGCAAAACAGCAAAGACGTCCTTCTTGCAAAGGAACGATTCAAGCGCGGTTTTCTGTTCCTCTTTTATATGAAAAGCCAAGTCTAACTGTGCGTTCACACCGCCGCCGGCGAGAGCGTCAAAATTCGCTCTAGCCGCCCTGCATGCAACGCTGTAGAAAGATTCCTTGACGCTCTGACGATCGAACGGTTGGTCTTGTATTTAAAGCGGCCGCAAAGCAAACAAGCATGTCGATCTTGTGCAGACTGACCACAAGTAGGGTTAACCTCATTAAATATTTTAAACATGAAAATAAGAAATTGAATTTAATATAGTTACATGTTTGCTAACGAAATAAACCAATTAAAAGCCATTTGCATGGATTTTTGGGTGGATTTTTGGGATTTTTGGGTTTTGTGTTCATGGTTAAGTGCAAACTTAAAAATAGGGACACGTCCTAGATTATGGGGAATCCCGCCACAGCAATAATTAACTTCTCCATTTTCCTTGGGAACTAATGTGGCCGGAACCAAGTTTACAGGACTGCGTTCTTTGGAAACCTCTCAGCGGTGAACTTCTACATTCCGATTGGTTGCCGCCGAGCCGTGTCATAGCTCATTACCATAAAGTTGACCTGACTTCAACTCTCCCCGACGCCCACACCGCCCAAAACGCGCCGCGCCGCTCTCGCCGCTTCTCGCCGCCGGCTCACATTGAAAATGAATGACTTCCGGCCACTTTGACGCTCTCGCCGCCGGCGGTGTGAACGCACAGTAACTCGTTCGTTTTAGCGGCCAAAGCAGTTGCCATCTTTCAATGTTTAGGCTACTAAATAATTCTGGACGTCGCAGCGCTGTCGTCATCTGCTTAGCTCGTCTCTGGCCCGCCTACATCAGATACACCGATTTGATTGGTTTCCAGAACTGCTTACGTATTGCAGTAACGTGCATCATTGCTCGATGCCAGAGTGTCTTGCAGAGACAATTCAAATTTTGCTCTCGCGAGACCTCTGGATTTCCAGGGTACCAACCCTGTGTTTACAAAGTAAACGTATACAAAAAAGGTAAAGCAGCGATATAGGATGATTTTGAAGTTGGAGGAAAAAATGAGGTGGAATTTGACACACCCTAACTGTCTTGAAAAGGACTGCACAGAGTACGCATGCGCATGGCAGAGCAGTTGAGGTTTAAAAGTATATACTTTTTTTTTTTTAGGAAATGACAGATCATTTAGCTAGATAAGACCTGTATTCCTCCGCTGTGCTCATTTAGAGCCCTTTGAAGCTGCATTTAAACTGCATTTTGGAAGTTCAAACTCAAAGGCACCATAGAAGTCCACTATATGGGGATAATTCCTGAAATGTTTTCCTCAAAAATACAATTTCTTTACGACTGAAGAAAGAAAGACATGAACATATTGGATGACAACGGGTGAGTACATTTATCTGTAAATTTTTGCTCTGGAAGTGAACTACTCCTTTAAGTTTCAACATTGTCTTCCATAGGATAAATAGACAGTTGTTCTAAAATGTAAGACAACTGTTGACAGAATAAAAGTTTAGAGCTGCAAAATTCATGTAGATAGCATAGCTCAGATCATTTTGTCATTGAAATCTCTGAAATTTGATTGCAAACTTTGGTAGTTAAGCAAATACGAGCACATAAGATGTATAGAGGGTTTGCACTTATGTTACAATTTTGTCAGTTACCCGGATGCACAGCCATATTGGTGGTTCTTGGATGTAAACTACAGCATGGATTGCACGGTTAATGTACTACGGAATATGTTTTTCTGCTCATATATGCTGCCTAAACCATGGAAAAAAGGTGTGGAAGCTGCTAAATCATATAGAGAAGGACTTAGTAAGCGGGAAAGGGTGCAATTTTTGACAAACTAAAGTTAATAGGTGGCAAAGATACGTACGAGCAGTATTAATTAAGATATTAGCCCAATATTTCACCTACCTGCTGGAAATGATAAGAAAAAACATGAATGTTGTCAAGATTCTTGTCCTGGAAATCCTGGTTCAGTTTGGCCAACCACAAACGCCTTTTGTTGTTTAGTTTTTACTCTTCTCCTTGATTTGTTATAACTTTTGGCAGTCTATAGTACTCCTTATGTTTTTTCCCAGTCTGACCATTAGTACTGCCCACAACATGACAATAATTGATCATTTTTAGCAGCAGTAATCAGCAAAATATGCAAGTTTCATTTGGTTCAGTGGCATTGTTTACATTCAATGTCGCCAATATGGCCGATTGATGATGCGTTGTGAAAACACTCTATTCTGAAACTCTAGGAGACACAAGTGAGAATTACAAATACCAAGATGTCAAAGCTCGAATTACAAATACCACGTAGTTTTAACACAACCCTTGTTTGTGTTTTATTGTTGCTGCTAATTGTTAGTGATTTTTCTGTACCACAGGAATGTTCTCAAACAGATCCTTTAACAGCTTATAATTTTATTTTAAGATCCACAATTATATGTAACGCTTGGTTTTGAAAACAGTTGTTTGTGTTTCTGCTATTGTTCAGTAGGTTTCTAACCAGTGTGTGCCTGTGTGTGTTTGATAGGGTTGTCGTGTGTGGCTCTGGGTGGAGGATCATTATGTCCCCAGTACCGTGGACTCGTGCTCTGGTGGAGTGGTGGTCTTTAACTCCGACTATGGACAGGTAAGTGGGGGTAGCGGTGTATGCATTACACAAGAACAGTGGCTTAACATCTGCTCTGTGCACCTCGGATCAAAACGCACTGCTGAACAGGTGTCGTGCTCTCATTTTACACAAACACACACTTCTCTGTGTACCCGCCTGTTTGGAAAGAACCAGCAGGCTGTTTGTCGTCATGGAGCCCGGCACCAGGTACACAGAGATGACCAGAAACTCAGTTAAGCCTGTTTCTCAACTGAGCATTGTCTGTGTTTGTGTGTTTCTTGAGTCTGTTTCTCATCTTCTCGCATGTTTATTCAAGCACACGCAACTTGCTCATGTCTCTGGCTTCTGTTTCTTATCTACTGTACAATCAGCAAATCGTCTGTTATCTCCAGGCTGAAATCAGGATCTGTATAGTTTAATAATGCAATAAACACCTTGGCCAAAGACCAAATAAATGCACTTTAAAGGGGAAGTTCACCTAAAAATGAAAATTCAGTCATTAAATACTCCTCATGTCGTTACAAACCCGTAAGACTTGTTCATTTTCAAAACACAAATTAAGATATTTCTTGATGAAATCCAAAAGCTTTAATTCTGAACCTGCATAGACAGCAACACAACTGAGACGTTCAAGGCCCAGAAAGGTAGTTATGGACATAATTAAACTAGTCCATGTTACATCAGTGGTCAAAATAACATTTTTATTCAACAATTTCTTTTCATCGACTCCTGTGTAAGCACATGCGTTGTGCTACTCTCGTGAACGCACAGCGAAGACTGACACGGAAAAAAATTAATTGTTGAATAAAGTCGTTATTTGTTTTCTTTGCACACAAAAAGTATTCTTGTAGATTTATAAAATTTTGGTTGAACCACTGATGTCACATGGACTATTTTAACAATGTTCTTACTACCTTTCTGGGTCTTGCAGGGTCAGAAAGCTCTTGGATTTCAACAGAAATTTCTCAATTTGTGTCCCGGAGATGAACAAATGTCTTACAGGTTTGAAATGGTATGACATTTTTAGGTGACCCTTCAATTCTGGGTGTCAAATAGCTCTGAATTTTGTGAATAAGACACATTCTATTAAAAGTCTATTTTACTATTAAAGGTTGTATCAGCGATTTCAAGCCTGAAACATAAAGTGTCAAATTCAGCTGACCTTTCTTCACGATCCGCTCGCTGCCTGCCCTATAAATTGGCTGTAAAAAAAACGCGTCTCTCTGGTCAGCCTAGGGTCTGAGATATGCCAAAAAAACAATCGGTGCTACCAACGATTCCACAGCAAAACAAACAGTGTTCCAACCAATCACCGTCAGGGGTTTGGTGTTGTGGACTTTCGCTCTGCCTCCCTCACATCCCTGCACCAGTACGAAAGTTGGTAGCACCGATTGTTTTTTTGGCATATCTCGGACCCTAGGCTGACCAGAGAGACGTGTTTTTTTTACAGCCAATTTATGGGGCAGGCAGCGAGCGGATCGTGAAGAAAGGTCAGCTGAATTTGACACTTTATGTTTCAGCCTAGAATCGCTGATACAACCTTTAACTTTTCATAGAAAGAAGGCTTGTTTGGATTAAAAAGAATGATAATGATACAACATGAGGGTGAGTAAATAATGACAGAATTTTCATTTTTAGGGGGACTATCTTTTTAAATATGAAATATACTGCTGAAAAAGCTGTTTAAACCAGTCTAAGCTGGTTTGCTGGTCTTAACTGATTTAAATAATCATCCAGCCTGAACAAACTGATGCTCAATTGGTTCAGCTCAATCAGAAAGCTGGTCTTCCAGGTCTTACCTGTTGAAAGGAGTCTAAAACTGGCAAACAAAATTTCAAAGCATGTGACTGGCTAACAAACCATTTTAGGCTGGTTTAAGCTGTTTTTTTTTTCAGCAGGAAATTTGAAGAGAGAACATATGATATGAGGTTCTTGAAACTAGTATGGCCACCAATTAAATCAATTGACTGGGCTAAAGGTAAATTATAGAGTTTTAGAGGTCATTATGTAAAAAAATGCTGCCAAACAACTTTGCATAAGTGTTCATTAATATAGAATTCAGTTGATGTGTCATCATGGATGTTTGCCTTGTATCTGGGTCATCCAATCAGATTTTAGAATGGGAACACAACTTTTTTTACATTTTTGTTTTACTTTTTTTGTATATGTGACCCTGGACCACAAAACCTTCTTAAGTCTTAAGTAGCACGGGTATATTTGTAGCAATAACCAAAAAATACATTGTCGGGGTCAAAATTATTGATTTTTCTTTTATGCCAAAAATCATTAGGATATTAAGTAAAGATTATGTTCCATGAATTTATTTAGTAAATTTCCTACCATAAATGTATCAAAACTTAATTATTGATTAGTAATATGCATTGCTAAGAACTTCATTTGGACAACTTTAAAGGTGATTTTCTAAATATTTTGATTTTTTGCACTCTCCAGATTCTAGATTTTCAAATAGTTGTATCTCAGCCAAATATTGTCCTATCCTAACAATTTATTGACTGGTTTTGTGGTCCAGGGTCACATATTGCTCTCTTTTTTGTTTTTCTTGTGATCATTACAACAAACACTGCAAACAAAAGACAAACATGCTGTTAATATGTGTTGCAAATGTGTATTTTGTTCAGGTGTACACCTACAAACAGAACGCTGTGAGCAGGCAGAGGGTTTACCCAATGCACACCAGCAGTATCAATGGGGTCGAGGACATGGCAACCCTACAGGACCTGCATGACGGGGCCATTCTACACAACCTGCAGCTTCGTTACATACAGAAGAGCATATATGTAAGCAAAATCTCTCTCACACACACACACACACACACACCCAATATAGCATTGTTTGTTATTCATCAAGTGTGCATTTTTACAAATGTGTGTGTGTGCAAGTGTGAATGTTTTAGTTGTGGTGAAAGAAGCAGTTGTCAAGGCTAAAGGGTTGTTGTGCAGGTGGCTGGATGGCTTTCTGTTCTTTAATGTGTCAACGTAAAATATATTTGCTTAATTACACGTCTCTCTCCCTTTCGCTCTTTCTTTATACTGCCTCTTTGAGGCTTTCCTCACAACAGTGTACTGTGTTCTTCATTGGGGCTGGTTCAACTGTGTTAGGTGTGTGTGTGTGTAGTGTCGGGATGTGGTCTGTGCCAAAAGCAGTTAGTCCAGTTCCAGATTTCCAGACTGACTCTAAGGAACAGAGTTAACATGCTACTGCTGACTCTCTGAACAACATCAGCACTCTAAATTCTTTCCAAGGATCTGCATCAAGTTCAATTAATACATAGTGTTTTTTTTGTGTGTGCATTTAGGGGGACTTAACATCTGTTTAAACTGTTCTGTAGTTGCATTTAAAAATGTGTATTATGTTATACTTTTTAGGCCTCTTGCCATTTCAAACCTGTATGACTTTCTTTCTTTAGTGGAACACAAATGAATAAAATATGAATATCGTTCTGTAATTTTTTTTGCAAAATAATGAAAGCGAATAAGGTCTGAGGCTGTCATGTTTCAAAAAGGATGCATATGCTTCATAAAAGTACCATGAAATATTGCAGAACTAGATCAATGATTCATTGAAAACATCTGATTCGCTGGAATGATTTGCTCACAAATTGAACATGACTGGTTCTCTCATGAATGTGCCAAGAAGAGCTAGGGTGAATGTCGGGACTTTCAGTGAAAAATGACTTGAATTTCAGTCTGTTCCCTACACAGTGCTATCGTATGACTTCATAAGACTTTATAGCACACAAGACTATTTTTATAATGCTTTTATGGTTCTTATTCGTCATTGTAGCGCTCGACAGCCAAAGCCCTCATTTACTTTCATTATATTCAAAATAGTGGCAATGCCAGGAATTTTTATACAAATGTATATTTTTTTGTTCCACAGAAGAAGAAGAAAAAAAAAACATTTGGGTTCAAAACAACATGAGTAAATAATGTGAGAATTTTCATTTTGTGGTGAACTGTTCCTGGAACTGTTCCTGGATATTTTCAATACACTGATTTTATAGTGTGAGATTTTGACACATTATATGTTAAAGGATTAGTTCACTTCCAGAATTTACTCACCCCCATGTCATCTAAAATGTTCATGTCTTTCCTTCTTCAGTCAAAAATAAACATTACAGGATTTTTTTCCATAAAGAGGACTTTAATGGGTTGAAGGTTCAAATTGCAATTTCAGTGCAACTTCAAAGGGCTTGACACAATGACAGCCAAGGAATAATGGTCTTATCTAGTGAACGATTGGTCATTTTCTTTAAAATAAAACTATTTATATTGAGTAATCACATTGGAGATGTCACACATGGTTAGATCTTAGCTTGTGTACTTCGGTTCAAAAAAGTAGGGTAGGGTGATAAACTCCATCTCATTTTCTCCTCCAAATTCACAGTTGTTCTTTTAAGGTTTTTTTGTAAAGGGCGTTTGACTTTCTTTGCATGTCCACTTTGTGAACACTGGGTTAGTACTTCTGCCTATGTCACATGTGCATGATTACGTAATACACAAGGTTGAGTTATTGCAAGATGTGCAGGTGTGGTTAAAAGTATGTAAATTTGAATTTTGTTTTTAGAAAATGACCGATCGTTTGGCTAGATAAGACCCTTATTCCTTGGCTGGGATCATGTAGAGCCCTTTGAAGCTGCATTGAAACTGCAATTTGGACCTTCAACCCATTAAGCACCACTGAAGTCCACTGTATGGACAAAAATCTTGGAATGTTTTCCTCAAAAACCTTAATTTCTTTTCGACTAAAGAAAAAAAGACATGAACATCTTGGATGACATGAGGCTGAGTTAATTATTGGGAAATTTTTATTCTGGAATTGAGCTAATCCTTTAATATGTCCAGTCATTTGATTTGTAAAGATATTTAATTTGTCAAACAAGATGAAAATAAGGTACAGTAATTAATTGGTATTTTTTTAATTTTCTCACAACCTAATAATAATACTAATAATAAAACCCTTTCATCTTCATGCACAGATAAAATAATAGCCTTATTTGCCCTGTCATGGAGTATTATAAAATGATAAAGCAGTCATTCCAGGAAGCAACTCGCCTCTCTCTGTCTCTCTTTCTCTCTCTCTCTCTCTCTCTCACACACACACACACACACACACACACACACACACACACACACACACACACACACACACATGTCTGTCTGCCACACCATGTGATTGGATCAGTTTGAGTGTGAGATAACCAGTCGGCTATGAGAGTGGGTGTGGTCTGCAGGTATGCGATGGTTATCACAAAAACGTCAGAGTTACTCACTTATCGTGAGAAAATACACACCTTCTTTTTCGACATGACTGAAAACTTTTCCCACACATTAGTATGGGTTGAGAAAAGGGCTAAAACAATTAAATGATGCCTTGATGTGAATCTTTAATGCCAAAAAGGCGTGTTTTAGGGTTAGGGCAAAAAAAAAAAAAAGTCTGATGTGTATTTTATTATTTAGGCTATATTACAAAATACACAGTCATGGTTTTTTATATATACTTTATTAGATGAACATCATAAACAAAACAGTTTCATGTTTTCATTTTTTTAACAGTTTGACAGTTTTGGTTCATGTTTTGATGCCAAAACTGGATAAAAACTCAAAATCACATTTTTATTCATTGGTTTTTATAATGAGCTTGCTTTTGATAACCAAAGATTTGTTGAACATGTTTAGAAACTTCTTTTTAGTGATGTTAGCTTCTAGAACGTATCGTTCCTTTGAGCTGGTTCTCTCAAGTAACCAGTTGAGCCGGTTCACAAAATCAAACCGAATCGAACTTTAGTTCTGGGTTGATGACGAAAGCCGCACAGCCGAAGTAGCACGTCCGACTAAAAAAATAACTGAATGCCGGTTCAGCAAACTGTCGAAGTTTGCAGATGATTACCGAGGATTCTGATGGGTGAGCCTGATGCACAGTCTAAGCAATTTAGTGTACGTATGAGCCATATTAATTAAGATATTAGCTTACCTGACTGGAAATGAGAAGAATAAACAGAAATGTTGTTGAGATTCTTGCCCTGAAAATCTGGTTCGCCTTTTGTTCCTCAGACAGTCTTTTTGCACTCTTCTCCTTGATTTGTTATAAACTTTGGCAGTCTATAGTACTCCAAATGTTTTTTCCCGGTCCGACCGCTTAGTACAGCCCAAAACATGATAATAATTGACCATTTTAAGCAAAATCAGCAAAATATGAGAGTTTCATTCGGTTCAGTGGCATTGTTTACGCTCAGTGCCGCCAATATGGCTGATTGATGACACATCGTGAAAACACTCTATAGCCTTCACTTTAGACATAAGGAATATATCTACGTTTGTGGATCTGTGTCTGTAGGTGCGCATTTGAATGTTTCTTTGATATAATATGACACTGAGTTGTTTGAAAAGCAATGCATAGTGACATCGTAAATAAAGGAACCAATGAATCAGCTTTTTGAGTCGGTTCATTGAGCCGAACTTGAAAAGAACCAGTTTGGGGGAAATTAATCAGACTTGGCATCACTACTTCCGTTTGGTGCATGAATGACACACTTCATCTTTAAAGTGTTCTCATATAAAATCACAACCCATCCACAATTGTAAATCTAATGAATTGATTGGCTAATTAGAGCAGCCGCCACATGTCTGCTAAACTGATTGGCTAATTGGTGACATATGGGAGCAATCAGAACGAATTAGGGTGTTATTTGTGTGTGGGGTGTGTGGTTAGTTTTTGGTGGTCTGTGAATTGTCTGCCAATTTCTTCAGTATTATATTAAAATTAATGCATAAAATCACAGGAGTTTATTTACTTATTTCCAAGAGGTGATTAGACTCAGTACAAATAAACAGTAACGTTCCCCATGCCATTGAAAACACACAAGTTGTGATGAAAATAAAAGCGTCTGGTTGAGCATGTGTGTGTGTGTGTGTGTGTGTGTGTGTGTTGAATGTCATCTTGTGGAATGTGTGTGTCTAGCTGAGATCCGATTCCACAGCATTTAAAACACAAAGACGTTTCTCTCTCTCGCTCCCTCTCTGATTATAAACAGCTGTGGACTTTTTTCTCCCCCCTTACATTTGGACTGAAAATACTAGGCCAGCTTCCCACATCAAACACACACAAGGGGGCTGGTGATCCAGAAAATGTCTTTTGCATGTGAGGTTTACCTCTTTTTCATAGTATTGCTCTCTCTCTCTATTTCTTTTGCAACCTCTGTCTTTCCCTGTAGTATGAGCGTGTAGCAGGAAATAGTTCTGCTTCGGTTGGGCCGGATCATGTTTCAACTCTCACTCTACACACTTGGTTTAACATTGAGGAGTGTGTGTGTGTAATGTGTCTGAGTTTATTATGCATCACTATGCATAGCTGTCACTCTCAGCTGTCTCTCAAGAGAGCAATCTCATGCCTGCTTCTGTCTGTGCATGTGGAACAGCATATAAAATGTTTTTTTTTTTTTTTACTTACAGTACTGTGAGTATAGTTTGCTTTATGAGTTCTTACCTATGAAGATATTAGTAGCACTATTTGGACTGAGCCCAGAAACAACAACACAGCAATACAGATGATGTTCACCCCCAATTAAACCCCTTAGTGTGCAGTTACACACATTTGCAGACACACCCAGGGGAGGTAATAGGAAGGACATGGCTGCTGTAGACCTTCATTGCATTTCTGAGGTAGCACTTATGGAGATTAAACCCTCGCAGGGGCATCTGGAGGGTTTAACTGGGGCAGTGTGTCACAGTTTGATTGGCTGAATCCAATATTGCCTTATTGCACTTACTATTTCTGCTGCATCTTTATTTGGCTGAAATAGCATGAGTAGTATGCTTTACTAAATTAAGCATTGTCTCCTTCTGGAAGTCTATGGCTATCTGTTTGATAAATCGTACTATAAAGAATAGTGTCTACTCCGTTTTAATGTGAGAATAATATCTCAATAGCCATTTATGAGCTGTATTTATTTGTAGCAGTAATTTAAGTTAAAAATTAAAAAAATCAGTGTATGATAAAGGGTTTGCATATACATCACAGTTGGCAATAATCAGATGCAAACAACAGCATGGATTGCATGGTTAATGTACTACTGAATACGTTGTTCTGCTAATTTATGCTATCTAAACCACGGGAAAAAACGTGTGGAAGTCATATAAACGTGTGCTAAATCATATAGAGAAGGACTTAGTAAGCAGGAAAGAGTGCAATATTTTAACAAACTAAAGTTAATAGGTGGTTATATATATATATATATATATATATATATATATATATATATATATATATATATATATGAGCAGTATTAATTAAGATATAAGCTTAATATGTCACCTACCTGATCGGAAATAAGCACAAATATGAATGTTGTCAAGATTCTTGCCCTGGAAATCCTGGTTGAGTTTGGCCAACCACAAATGCCCTTTGTTCCTCAGACAGTATTTTGAATTCATCCCATTGATTTGTTCTAACTTTTGGCAGTCTATAGTACTCCAAATATTTTCCCAGTCTGACCAATTAGTACAGCCCAAAACATGACAATAATTGACCATTTTCAGCAGCAATAATCAGCAAAACATGTGAATTTCGTTTGGTTCAGTCGCATTGTTTACGTTCAGTGACGCCATTAGACATGAAAACAACAGTCATGAAAACACTTTATTAACTTTATTGTGCTTTTGGGATCTGATCACCCAGGTCAGACTTGGTAAACTTAACACCATGTCTTACAGTCATTCATATTTTCACAGAAATACTGGGATAGAAGTCATTATTTCAGATACAAAGACTGATGTCTATGGTAGTAAAATGGAGTAAATCGTCTTATAAAAGTAATTTTCGCTTCAGATTGGCGCTGTTGTTTTCATTGTTTCACTACTAGGTGGCGACAAGCAACTTAAATTCATTTTTCATTGAATCATTCATTCAAGAGATTTGTTCAAAAATGCTGATTCATTCAGTAATGGAACACGTGAAGTATTTATAAGTGAGTCATTAAATCATTCATTCAAATGATTTTGGAATTCATTCAAATAAATCAAATTTTTTGACACATCCTCTATTAAATCGTGAGAGAATTGTGATCTCTATTTGAAAAAATAATAGTATTCCATTCCAAGCACAGATACTGATAAGTTTCTGTCACCTAGATGCTGATACAACAGTGCACCACAGTATTAAAATAGAAAGGTTTTTTTGTTTTATTTTACAAGAATGACTTCATTTTTCCTGTACTAGGAAAGAGAAGGGAATCCTGCCAGCCTATTCTGAGTAAACTGATAACACCTGTGACTCAATAAGAAGGCTTTCCCCTTCTGAGGACCACATACTGACAGCTTAATGTCTGCTTTAAAACTTCTTACTCTACTGTACTACTGTTTCCATCTGGCTCTCTCTGAATTACAGTCTAACATTAATATTACTATAAAACCTGCTGCGTAAATTCATCTCGCTGATTTGACTGAACAAGCCTCATAAACGAGAGATGCAAAGTTCATTTAAACTTCATCCTTTATGGATCCTGTGGGAGAAATATATTTTTGACAGACATTGCATTCAATAAAGACATTAGCACAAAACAGCTAGTGATGTTCCAGTCTTAATCAATCTTTAATGTTTTTTCTTCTGCAGAACACAAAAGAAGATAATTTAACAGTGCATCCTACTGATTTATTGCATTGGAGACATTTTTGATTTATTATATATTTTGAGCACCTTATTATATACAATGAGCTGAAAATATATTTCTGCAATATTTGCACTTTTACAAATGCATGCAGCATGTATTTTTCATCTGGTTTTATGTCATATAAATTAAAATTTCATCTTCTGTCTGACATACACTCCCAGTCAAAAGTTTGGACACACTTCCCCATCAAAGAGAATGGAGAAGTGTGTCCAAACTTTTTAATGGTAGTGTATATGTATGTACGATCATGCATAAAATTTGACAAGCGAGATGCAGGAGCGTGTCAGAAGTCCTAAACTCACCTGAGCTTTTGACCGTTTAGATGCCAATTTGCACTTATTTGGCATTCAAATCCAAACATCTCAGCAACCAATCCAATCTATTTGCATTAGTGGTTAGAAAAGTTGGTCAGAAGACACCAAAACACACACGTGCACATGCTCAGGCACACAGAGGGTGTTTATAACATGTGGTTACTCACTTAATAAGTTTCTATTTTCCTCTTCTGTCTCTCTCTCCATTCCTCTGTTTGCAGACATACATCGGCTCTATTTTAGCAGCAGTAAACCCTTATCAGAGTCTGTCAGATCTGTATGATGCCCCGGCCATAGAACGATACAGTCGACATCACCTGGGTGAAATTCCTCCTCACATCTACGCCATTGCTAACGAGTGCTACAGATCTCTGTGGAAGCGATCCAACAATCAATGTGTGCTCATCAGGTATGTTTCAGTATTGCATTGCACATCATTATGCATTGAACAATTTTCAGACTGTCTGACTATAAAGTCTTCTGCCATGACCTTAACCCTCACCTCTGACCTCTCGCTAAGGTGCGAGGTCAAACTCATGGCTGCCTGACAGCACTCATTACACAAGCACGCAGAGGTTAAAGGTGTCAGACTGCTGTGTTTGTTCTCCGCACTGCAGATCTCTCATCGGCTTCAGTGAGAGAGGACATAGAGAAAACAAATTGGCAGAATACCTGACCGCCGTGGCCAAGCCTAGACTAAGAAAAGCTCTGAGCATGTACAGACTCAGCAAACATGTGGACATTGATAGGGCTACCAAAAGAAGACAGTCTTTTCTCTTACTGCACAGAAACGAGGTAGAAACTGAAGAGTACTTCTTGAACTCGTGCTGTAACTACACACAGAGCTTTCTTTTGCCATTTTTGCAAACCACAACAAAGAATTTCAATGGAAATCTAATACCTGCAAACTCCCAGACCTGCAGGATGAAACCGCAGGGAGCACAAACAAGCCTTGCCTTGTGAAAAGGGCAAGTGGTGGGACACAAACACAAAGCTGAAAGATACTTTGCACACACATGAAATGCTTTTACCTTTATGAACAGCAATTTTTTAATGATACCTTTACTTTTCAGCAATATGGTACATGTCCCATGATATTTCGCTAAGGCACAAATTTCTGTTGTCTTTTTGTGTTGTTAAAACTATTAGATATACAGTCAAACCAAACTTTATTCAGACACCTTCAACATTTCTCACTTTATCCCAGTGTATTTGCTATAGTTTAGAAAATGGTAATAAAACATGACAAGAGCTCAGAGTTAAACCGTGTCAGAACAAATTCATCTTGATAATGTTAGATAGCTTTGATAATTGTTTTTTGATTATTTTGCTATCCTCACTTATCTAGATGAACTATAGTGTCCTGCACCCACTAGTAAAAAAATATCAAAAATTATATCTGGTGTCTGGATAATTTTTGGTTTGACTGTATTAAATAAACTATATAATAATAAATTTAACCTAGCATGAAAGGTATCTAGTTTTATACACTTTACATGTCTGTATTCCACTTAAAATGTTATTTTGGCTTCATTTTTGCCCTTGTGTAATCATTTTACGCATTTAATTTGATGTTTATTTAATGCCTTTGATGCAAATTAAATCACACAAATCATGGTTTTAAGTTGTATTTAAACATGTGTTACAATTTGGCAAACCTCATATTAATTACATAGAAATAAAATAGCTCATAATTTACAGTAGTTTGACCGCCTGAGGTTGAGAGGCGCCATTTTCCTTCACAGACTGTTTGTTGAAATACATTTTTATTTGAGTTTCTAGCCCTAATTTGTGGACAGTGCCATAAATACACTACCATTCTAATGTTTATGTTAATGCGTGCTTGCTGAATGAAAGTATTCATTTATCTTTTTGACGCCAAACTTTTGCATGGTAGTGTACATGTATGCATATATCCAATATTTATTGCTTTAACAATTTGTTAACTCACTATTCTGCCAGTAAAGCGTCTTGTTTCTTGAAAGACTCCTTGAATAAGAGCCAGAAAGTAACTGCCCTCTGCTGGCAACATAAGCTCATCACAACTCTGTCAGCCAATATTCATCTATCAGCACTGACATTTTCTGTGTGTGTGTTTGTGTCAGTGGGGAGAGTGGAGCAGGTAAAACTGAGAGCACGAAGATGATTCTGCGCTTTCTGTCTGCAATGAGTCAGCAAAGTGTGGCACTATCAACTACAAAGAGAGCATCATCTCATGTAGAGCAGGCAATTCTGGAGAGCAGGTATGTGTGTGTGTGTGTGTGTGTGTGTGTGTGTGTGTGTGTGTGTGTGTGTGTGTGTGTGTGTGTGTGTGTGTGTGTGTGTGTGTGTATACATATGAAATGACACAAAACATTCTGTATGCACTGTATGCCAACTCATATGCATGAATTCTGTCTCTTCTGTCTCTGTAGTCCAATAATGGAGGCATTTGGAAATGCTAAAACTGTACATAATAACAACTCTAGTCGCTTTGGGAAATTCATCCAGCTTCATTTCAGCCAGCATGGAAACATCCAGGGAGGAAGAATCACAGACTGTATCCTCTTTTTGTGTGTTTTTCTTTTTTTATTGTTGGATGTGCCAGCTGTTAGTTTATTTCAGCTTTATTTCATTACCTGTACTCTCATAGTATATCTTTCTGCATTTGCCTTGACTTTATATTTTCAACACAGACCTTTTAGAAAAGGTGAGTTTCTTTTATTCATGTTACTTGTGTGTGTCTGTGTGTGTCGTTTATGTGGGTCACTGATCACATTGTTTGACTTTTATTGTCTGTCTTGTTTCTCTCAGAATCGCGTTGTGCGTCAAAATCCCGGGGAAAGAAATTATCACATATTCTATGCTCTGCTGGCCGGAACCAGCGCAGAACAAAAGGGTGAGTCTGGACTGTCTACATTGTCCTCAGATTTCTGATTAAAGTGTCTTTTTAAACCTTTTTAAACTGAACAGATATATCTGGGAACAAATTAAAGGTGACATATCATGTAAATTAGACTTTTTCCGTGTATAAGTGCTATAATTGAGTCTCCAGTCTTTCTTTCTTTGGCTGTACTGATGAGCACAGAACCCTATTTAGAGTCCCAGCCTCAGAGGAGACGAGAGGAGTGAATTTATTTTTATTTTTTTTTACTGTATATTACGCTGCTACTACACAGATATAATATAAACGTGATTTCTTTCCCAGCTGTTTACTTTAACAGACATAACTGACTCATTTGTGTTTTTTACATAAACTTGTGTGTATTTGACAGTTTAAGTGCAATAAGACTTGAAAGAGAACTTGGTTTCGTACATGCCTTGTAGTAGCCGCTTTCTGTGCATGTGCTTTGGATGTGTGCTCAGAAAGCCCTATATCAGAAGTTTAAACTTATATGGTTTAAAATGCATGATTTCAGCATTATAATCAAAACCAAACAGATGTTTTTGGCAGAGTATCTGATGTACGAGCTGTAAAGGCACTGCCCTCTTTTGGAAAAGGGGGCGGAGAGCAGCAGCTCACTTGCATTTAAAGATGCAAGCGCAAAAGCAGCATGTTTCTGCTTCCACTCCAAATGGGCATTTGCAATATGTAATCATATAATAGTAAGCTAAATATATAGAATGACTTTCATTTTAAAGTCCATTTCAGGAAGAAATATGACAGAGGTGACAAATAAACGATTATAGGCTTCATATTGAGCCTCACAGTGTGCAAAACGTACGTTGTTATTCATGGCTTTCTCAGTTTAGTCACCTAAGCCAGGGTTCAGCTTCTGCTGATGTCACTGTCACATGAGACAGAGGTTAGAAGGTCGTAGTATCACAGTGAATCAGTGCTGTTTGTGACACAGTATCAGTTTGTTTAAAATCTGTGTTTATCGCTCTCGCTCATTTTCTCACAGAGTCGTTCTCCCTTTGCCCTCCGGAGGGCTTTCATTATCTGGGTCAGTCAGGATGTGTGAAGGACAAAGCCATTAATGACACTGAGACTTTTCAGGAAGTGCTGGTAAGACAGTCACAACATCACTAACATCACTGATTACTCCAAAGTACATGAACACACACTCCACTGCTGTACAACAACAACCTACTACACTCCTGTACAAGCAGTATGCTCACCAAGGCCGCAGATATTTGCAATAAACTGCGATATTGTGAAATATTATTATTATTATTATTATTATTATAATTTAAAATAACTGTTATGCATATTTATATTCAAGTATTATGTATAAATAAGCTGTTTTCCTTGTTTTAATGCTGATTGACTGTGTTTTGTGTGTTAGAATGCTCTGAGGACAATGCAGTTTGGAGAAGAGAACATCAAGGAGGTGCTGAGGCTCCTGTCTGGAATCCTGCATGTGGGAAACATTCAGTTTTTAACGGCAGGTGGAGCACAGGTCTGCTCTAAATCAGGTAAGAGCTAATCCACTCTCTGCTCTGTTTTAATGATATGCTGGTGATAATTGCATTGTATTTATATTAATATAACTGTCAAATATGTGTGTGTTTAGCTCTCAGTAAAGCTGGAGATCTTTTGGGGTTGGACTGTGCCCAGCTGGCTGAAGTTTTGACCCACAGATCCATGATCCTCAGAGGAGAAGAAATCAGCACACCTCTCACTGTAGAGCAGGTCGAGCATTTTCCCATCAAACATCACAACAACTTCTTAACACAATATTTACACACACTTTTCAATGCAGTGCCAGTGTATTACTGTTTAGTGTGACAGAAAAAATTTGATATGGAGAAAATAAATAGTATGAGATTGAGATAAGCAGCTCACAGCATGAATGAACAATCAAGTTACACCTGAAAATCAGGGTTGCAAAGAGGTGGAACATTTCTGTACACATTACAGACTTTTTGGAAACTTACCAGGACTTTTTGGAAACTTAAAAAGTTTCCAGAAATTTACCTGAAATTTTCTGGCCTTTTGCAACCCTACTGAAACCAGCATAGATTTTATACTGTATTCCCCAAAAACAAGTCTAGAAACTCTCCCTCCCTCTAGAGGACTTCACATGTAACTGCAATCCATTTAGAAACATTACACCTTCTGCACTCCACTTTATCACTATATGGATGGAGGATAACGTCAGATGAAGACTCAAAAACATCACATCACAAGATGAATTTCCTATATTGTATAAATTAAACATAAATAAAATTAAATGACTGAAAATGAAAGTACTTTTTCCAGAGTTGTTCTATAAATGGATAAAAGCAGACAAAATCAACATATCTAATATGTTTTAAATATTAATGTAACAATATTTGTTTTTCTAAATTGATCTAATTTAAAGCTTAATTAAGCATATTTAAGTAAATAATAAATGTCCTTAATGCAAACTGATCTATTCACAGCGCTAAACTACTTGACATAAGATAATTTAGGGTGACCATATTCTGAGAATCCAAAAAGAGGACACCCTCCCCAGGATGCACCCCCCCCCCCCTCCCCGCTCAATAATAGAAATCAGACATTTTTTAAAATTCTTATTTAAATTGATTTGCCTTTATTGGCAACAGACACATACTGCCCTCCAAAGGCAAAGTGCAGTAACTACGCATTTGGTCAAAATTGAGGCTTAAAATGGACTTTATGAAAACTGTTTTGTCTTGTGGCAAAGTCTCCTGATCAATTTTGTCCCAAAGAAACGAGAGTGTTTCCGAGAAACAAGAGTGTCAACATGTTTGACTAGCTGGCCTAAAAACTTTAAAGGCATTTTTCTCTGTTTCAGTGTTGGTGTAGTTACTGCACTTTGCCTTTGGAGGGCAGCATAGGTGCAGATGGTGCACAATGCTTCCCATTTATCACGACCACGAATGAACATCGGATATTATTTTTTTTGCAATTCGTCTGTGAAACAACATTTGCGTTTCGGCATGTTAGTGACACAGCTCTTGCAGCGCAGCTCCTCCTTTGTTTAGTTTTGACAACTGGGTCTTTCACGTCATCAGACAGGTACCTCAGAATAATGCCGGTGGGCAGTGGCTGCATTTAAAGTGTTGAATTAATGACGGTCAGTGAAATGAGGTAAAAAACCCGGACATTTTATGATATTTTACAAAATCCCCCCGGACATAATTTTATAGCCAAAAAGGAGACCATGTCCGGGTAAAAGAGGACGTATGGTCACCCTAACATAAGATAATTGGTCCACCTTGCATACGCAGCCAATGAACTTACTGCTTTATATTTAAATAGCTGCTTTAGAAACCTTCCACCTCCCCAGCTCCACCTGTATAGATCTGCTATGGGTTTCTATATATACTATTTGCATAACAGCAGCAATTCTGGCAAGACGTAATACATTAACATTGTCATTTCCATTACCATGCTAACATTTCAGAGTTGTCATGATAGAAATAGCTATAACACAAATATGCCTGTGTGTGTTATCAGGCGGTAGACTCGCGGGACTCTATGGCGATGGCTCTTTACTCTCAGTGCTTCACTTGGATCATTCGTAAATTGAACACCCGTATCAATGGCACTGAAGACTTCCGATCCGTCGGCATCCTGGACATCTTCGGGTTTGAGAACTTTGAGGCGAGTCATTATGATGAGCTTTGGACAGGTTTTTAACCCATTGGTCCTGACTAGTGTTATTAAATTTTCTGCTTGATTTTCTTTCTTCCTCTCAGGTGAACCGGTTTGAGCAGTTTAACATTAACTATGCAAATGAGAAGCTGCAGGAGTATTTCAACAAGCACATTTTCTCTCTAGAGCAACTTGAATATAACAAGTAAGTGATTGCAAATATAAACCTATTACCAACACTAAAACACCCTTTGAATTCAATTAATGCACATGACAAACATCTAATTCTGTCATTTTTGTGTTCATAGAGAAGGGCTGGTCTGGGATGATGTTAACTGGATGGACAATGGAGAGTGTCTTGATCTCATAGAAAAGGTCAAACACAAGCACACCCCCACTCAGAAACACTGTCTACATTCTGACGTTCTAGATCTGAGTCTGTCCATGTGTGTTTTCTCTGCAGAAGTTGGGTTTGCTGGCTCTCGTGAATGAGGAGAGTCACTTTCCTAAAGGCACTGATGACACATTGCTGGAGAAACTCCATAGCCAGCATTCTGTACGTCATACACACAGATCATTATTTTTCTTAAGGGCATTATGTTTGCATGAGCAAGAAAATAACCAAATGTAAAGAGCCCAAACAAGCTTTTGATCCACCATAGATTTGAATATTAAGCATAAAATCAACCTGAATATGGCAACTGTTGTATAATCACTAATCCATATCTCCATCTCAGAGGAATCAGTTCTATGTCAAACCTCGTGTTGCAGTTCATCAGTTTGGAATCAAGCACTATGCAGGAGAGGTACAGCACCCCTTTTTGGATTTATTTCTTTTAGCTGTAATTAAGTACTTTACCAAAAAAAAGCAACTATATACCAGTCAAATGTTTTTGAAGTTTTTGATCCAAAGTACATTATATAAACACTGAAAATTTTGAAATATTTTTAGTATTTAAATTAACAGCTTTCTATTGGAATATATTTAAAAATGTAATTTATTCCTGTGATCAAAGCTAGATTTTCAGCATCATTACTCAAGTCGTCAGTGTCACATGACCCTTTTCTAATCATTCTAATATGCTGTTCAAGAAACATTTGTTGTTATTATTAATATTATCAATATTTGAAAACAGTTGAGTACATTTTCAATGAATAGAAAAATCCAAAGATCAGCATTTATCTTAAATATTAAGCTTTGGTAACATTATACACTATAAAAAGCTTGAAGTCAGTATAATATTTTTGGGAAAGAAATTATAGAAATGAATACTTTTATTTAGCAAGGATGCTTTAAATTGATCAAAAGTGATGATAAAGAGACTTTCTATTTAAAATAAATTCTGTTCTTCTGAATTTTATATTCATCAAAAAACTTTTGAAAAATCTACTCAGCTGTTTTCAACATAATAATAATTATAAATGTTTTGTTAGCAGAAAATCATAATATTAGAAGGATTTCTGAAGGATCACGTGACTGGAGTAATGATGCTAAAATTGTAGCTTTGAAATCACAGGAATAAATTACATTTTAAAATATATTCAAATAGATTTTAAATAGTAAATATATTTCAAACCTTTACTGTTTTTGCTGTACTTTGGCTTGGTGAGCAGAATAGACTTCTTTAAAAAACATTTAAAAATCTTTTGACTGTGTATATATACACATGTATACTTTATTGATTTATATGTAAGTAAATTAGCATTTGTAAGCATTTATCAACAGCCAGTGACATTTTACTTATATAACAAGTGCAATCTCATGTTAATAAATAAAATCTTTTTTTTTTTTTTTGCTTTATAAAAGAGAAGCAGTGTTTGCTTTAATATGATTAAATAGACATTTTGATGCAATATGGCTTGTTAATTACCAGCCACTAAGTTGGTGATTATATTAAAATACAAGGCATTTGATATTTAGATGCATATTGCAAGCATTTACATTGCATAAGAACCTTAGTTTTTAGTATTTTTGTATGGCAAATTTTCATTTGGAAAAGTGTAGTCTGTGCACTGCATATATCATGTGTGTTATGGTATATATTAGGGAATGAGACAAAAATGTGTTCAGAAGTACAGGTGTCAGATCTCAAGTTGACATCCTGCTTTTTGTCTCCAGGTTGTGTATGATGTCAGAGGAATCCTGGAGAAGAACAGAGACACTTTCAGAGACGATATTCTCAACTTACTCAGGGAGAGCAGGTGTGTGTATGTGTATGTATGTAGTTGCGTAACTGTTCTCTGTGGGGTCATTTGTTCACGCGATCCTGTTCTCTCAGGTTGGATTTTGTGTATGATCTTTTTGAGCGAGTGAACACCTGGACTGGACAGGACACCGTCAAGTGCAGCTCCAAGTATCGAAGACCTACTGTTAGCTCACAATTTAAGGTAGGAAACTACAACTCCCATAATGCTTTAAAGCCATTTAAGCTGAATTTTGAAGTAAAGTGTTTAAATAAAAATATTTTTTTACTCTTATGCTCTTATTTCTACAAATGTTTCTAAAATTTGATTTAAAAAGTGTACTGTCACTAAAGAAGCAGTCCAAAACTATCAAACAATTGTCTGTTCACCTTTCAGTTATATTAAATAAACTAACTAAAAGTATTAGTTAGTAGATTAAGTGTATTAGGTATAAAATGTGACCCTGAACCACAAAGCCAGTTATAAGAGTCAATGTTTTGAAATTGAGATTTATACATCATCTAAAATCTGACTAAATAAGTATGGTTTGTTAGGATAGGACAATATTTGGCCGAGATGCAACTATTTGAAAATCTGGAATCTGAGGGTGCAAAAAAAATCAAAATATTGAGAAAATGTCTTTAAAGTTGTCCAAATTAAGTTTTTAGCAATGCATATTACTAATCAAAAATTAAGTTTTGATATATTTATGGTAGAAAATTAACAATGTATATTCATAGAACATGATCTTTACTTAATATCCTAATGATTTTTGGCATAAAAGAACATTTTGACTCGTACTATGTATTTTTGCTATTGCTTCAAATATAACCATGCTACTTAAGACTGGTTTTGTGGTCCAGGGTCACAAATATTTGAACATTTTGTAACAGATGATTTATTTCTGTCTACCCAGAATTCATTGCACTCCCTGATGTCCACCCTTAGTTCCTCCAATCCATTCTTTGTACGCTGCATTAAACCCAACAATAGCAAGGTATGCATCACACACACAAACATATAAACTAACTGAGCCGAGAACCAGAGTTTGTGTCACTTAGTGTTGCATTCAAGTTTGGAATGAATGTTTTTGTTTATTTTGGGTCTGGGTCACATTTGTGGACTGAGTTCAAGTGCAGACATCTAAAATACACACCGATTAGACACGCACACTATCAGATGGCAGTCCTGTGTACGGTTGTTTATCTCTCCGTGTTTTCATTCAGTAGTGACAGAAGGAGATTACACATCATAAACTCGGTGTGAAGATATAAGGCTCCTTTGAGAGACACAGACACACACTGCACACTTTTCTATTCGGATTGCATTGGACCTGAGGCCATTCAGCAGGCTGCCTATTAACTCCACAGCAGATGTCAGACTGCGTGTGTGTTTTGTGTATGGTAGTTCCTCTTTGTTCACTTGTTTAAGGTCAGCGCAGAGGTGTTAATGGGACACATCAATTCTGTTCCGTTCTACTTATGCTTTCAGATCGTGCTTTAAACACATCAATGCTGAAGTAAATCAATATGCAAATCTAGCCTCGTGCAGAAGTCACGAGTAAATAGTATATAGTGAAGTTTAAAAAAAAGAAGAGAACGCAAACAAATTAAGTGAATAATGTGGAATATTAACTCTCTTACTGCCAAACATGGATTTTTCCGTTATTCATGAGACAATGTTTCCACTATTACGCATCTCCTGAATGATCGCAGAAACTCTCGATCAAAAATAATGCGATCATTAATAATAAACAGCATATAAATGAAAACTGCCTAACGTTAGCTAGTTAAATGTTGATCCAGGAAGTGGTAAAGGACTGTGCAAGCTTTGGGGATGCTGATGGAAATTATGAATGTGAAAATGATCAAAAATGCTGATGGTAACTGGCAACTTTTTTTCAAAAAAACTGGCAGGAAAGAATTAATTATAGTAGTTTAAACTAATTAACAAATTCAAAGGTATGTGTGTGTGTGTGTGTTTACTTTATGATTATCTAAGAAGAAAATTAAGAAAAATTACAAGAAAATACAAGAGAAATCAAAGATACATTTGATAATGTAAAATGTAACATTGTTTTATTATTTTTCTATTTTGTTTTCAAATAAGTTTAACTTGGCTTGAATTTTCTTTTTTTCCTTTTTTCTGTCTTTTTCTTTTTAAACAAATGTGTTATTTGTTTATTACTACTACTATTGTAATGAATAAAATTTAGATAAATAAAAATAAGCTAAAACGAATCATTTTTAAATGGCAATTGTTATCTTTTTTTTTCTTTTTTATCTATATCTATTTCTATATCTATGTCTATTTTTATCTTTATATATTAAATTCTGTTTTAAATCGTTATTTAGTGAAAAGTAGATTATCATAATTATTATTTAAAAAAATAGCGAATGGCATAATATAAATATATGAAATTTTGTAAATTTAATGAATTAATTTACAGTTACAATCAGTCAAAAGTTTTTGAACAGTAAGAATTTTTAATGCTTTTTGAAAGAAGTCTCTTCTGCTCACCAAGCCTGCAATTTTGATCCAAATTACAGAAAAACAGTACAATTTTGAAATATTTTTACCATTTGAAATAACTGTTTTGTATTTGAATATATTTTAAAATGTAATTTGTTCCTGTGATTTCAATTTTCAATTCTTTGCATCTTTACTCCAGTCACATGATCCTTCAGAAATCATTCTAATATTCTAATATGCTGGTCAAAAAACATTTATTATTATTATTATTATTATTATTATTATTATGTTGAAAACAGCTGAGTAGCCTGAATTTTTTCAGGTTTCTTTAGAAACAGAAAGTTCAGAAGAACAGCATTTATCCAAAATAGAAATCTTTTGTAAAATTATAAATGTCTTTATCGTCTCTTTTGATAAATGTAAGCATCCTTGCTAAATAAAAGTATAAATTACTGTAATTTATAGAAAAAAATATATAGACTGGTATAGCGTATAATGTTACAGCAGCCTTTTATTTCAGATAAATCCTGATCTTTGGATCTTTCAATTCATCAAAGAATCCTGAAATGTGTTTGACTGTTTTAAATATTGATAATAATAATAAAAAATGTTTCTTGAACAGCAAATCAGCATATTAGAATGATTTCTAAAGGATCATGTGACACTAAAGACTGGAGTAATGATGCTAAAAATGTAGCTTTTATCACAGGAATAAATTACATTTTAAAATATATTAAAATAGAAAGCATTTATTTTAGATAGTAAAAGTGAGCTGGCTGAGCAGAAGAGACTATTTCTGTCTATTATATTGTAGTTGTACATCTCTGCCTCTCCGCTGTTCCCCCACTTTATTTGAATGTAAACAGCTGGGGTGGCTTCTGCCCCTTTTCTACCCACAATGCTTTTCCTTCCAACACCCCCCTCCCCCTTCAAACACAAATTAGCCCAGCATGGGTCTGATTTCTATGGCAACCAGCAGTGTGTGAATGAGAGCGGAGAGGTTGGGGGTGTGTATGTGTGTGTGAGCTGACCAGTTGATCACTGGCTCGTTTTGGACATACACTCGCTTAAAGCTGCTGACGGTCACAGGATGAGAAAGGACACTTTACTGTACAGTAAGAGATCATATATTATAAAAAGCAATTGTTCAGATGATTACATTGTAGCTGTAGAAGAACAGAAGTGATGTATTGATGTTTAGACAGATGCTGGGAGTTTAGACAGATGTTTGAACTGCTTTGTTTTGACATAGGCTTCAATTATGTGAGTGATCAGATGTGTGTTTACCTGAAGATACCTGCAGATGCTTTTTAAAGTTTTGCGTAGTAAAGAGCAGATTTATGAAAACTGTTTGCGAAAACTCTGGTGATTTTGATTCTTAAAAGGATAGTTCACCCAAAAATGAATATTTTTGTTCGTCCACTTGACCTTAATGACTTCTGTTAAACATAAAAAACTGAAAAACTGTTTTTGTCCATACAGTGAAAGTCAATGGGGTCCAAAACAACATTGGACCCCTGTGACTTTCACTGTTTATAAAATAAACATTCATCAGGTTTGGAACAACATGTGGATGATTAAATGACAGAATAGTCATTTTGAGGAACTATCCCTTTAAATATGTTTTATATGTTGGTAGTATTTGTTTTCCTGGGAGACGATTAAAGAGAGATGTTGTCCCTTCCCCCCGTGAAGCGCTCTGACATTGATCCTGTCTGCTTCCTGTGACTTGTGCTGCATGTATCAGTATGTTAATGTGCCTCTGACTATAATGAATGATTGTGTGAGTGCGAGTGTGTGTGTGTGTGTTGGTATTGACCTTGCTCTCACAGAGCTCATTCAGCACTCATCTCCTCATCTCACTTTCATTCTGGTTCATTCCTCCTTCCACAGAGATGACATTTAGAAGCGGGGATCACAGCGCCCCGTTTCCGACCTCACCCCCACACAGGGTCAGGGGTCGGGGGGAGAGGGGGTGATGATGGCCTACTTAGTGTGTTTAAAGAATGAATCCACTCAAAGCTCACCCAGTCTATATTTGAAGGCAGAATTAATTCAGCTAATTTAGATTTAGAATTTTTTTGAAATAGCAGCTGTAGTGATTTAAATTGTTACAATGTTTCTGTCTTTCTTTTGCAGATGCCTGATCAGTTTGAGCAGTCTGTAGTCCTCAACCAGCTCAGATATTCTGGGATGTTGGAGACTGTTAAAATCAGACGTTCTGGGTTTCCCGTTCGGAGGACGTTCAAAGATTTCTGTTCCAGGTTTGTCCCCTAAACACAACAAACTTACATATTCTTGTTACTTTTATTTGTGCAGGACAGTTTAATCGCCGTTTTATTTTTTATTTGTCAGGTACTGTGTGTTGATGAGGGGTTTGGCTTTGTCAGATGAGCCAAAGGAGCGGTGCCTCCTTCTGCTGCAACTTTATGACAACAATAGTGCTGAATGGCAGCTGGGGAAAAGCAAAGTAAGCAACATCATGTTTTCTGGATATTTACTTAGACATGTGTGACTTTGTGGGTTGCTGGCATGAAATACGTTTGGTTTTTCATAATACAGTTTAATCAGTTAATCAGTTTTAGCAGCAATGATAATTGATTTTTGATTATTAGAGAAAGACTACATCACATTAAATTTATTTTATACAGCTGAGGTCAAAAGTTAACATCCCCCAGAATCTACAAAATGTTAATTATTATACCAAAATAAGAGGGATCATACAAAATGCATTTTATTGTTTATTTAGTACTGACCTGAATAAGATATTTCACATAAAAGATGTTTACATATAGTTTACAAAACAAATTATAATAAAATTTATAAAAATGACCCCGTTCAAAAGTTTACATCCTCTTGATTCTTAATACTCTGTTGTTACCTGAATGATCCACAGCTGTGTTTTTTTATTTTGTGATAGTTGTTCATGAGTCCCTTGTTTGACCTGAATAGTTAAACTGTCTGCTGTTCTTCAGAAAAAATTCTTCAGGTCACACAAATTCTTTGGTATTTCAGCATTTTTGTGAATTTGAACCCTTTCCAACAATGAATGTATGATTTTGAGATCTATCTTTTCACACTAAGGACAACAGAGGGACTTATATTCAACTATTACAGAAGGTTCAAACGCTCACTGATGCTCCAGAAGGAAAAACAATGCATTAAGAGCCTGGGGGTGTAAACTTTTGAACAGAATGAAGATGTATACATTTTTCTTATTTTGCCTAAATATCATATTTTTTCATTTAGTACTGCCCTTCAGAAGCTATAGAAGATACTTCAATGTTTCCCAGTAGATAAAATAAGTTAAATTCACCCTAATCTTCAAATTGTGTTTCCTGATGGATCTTAAAATCATACAGTCATTGTTGGAAAGGGTTAAAATGCAAACATTCTGGAAAAGCAAAGAATTTGTGGGACCTGAAGGATTTTTCTGAAGAACAGCAGGCAGTTTAACTGTTTAGGAAAAACAAGGGAATCATAAACAACCATCACTAAACAAAAAAAACTGTGGATTATTAATGTAAGAACACCATAATAAGAATCAATAATAAGGGGATGTAAACTTTTGAACAGGGTAATTTTTATAAATTCAACAGTTTTTTTTTTTTCTTGTGGACTATATTTAAACATATTTTATATTTTATTTTATTCAGCTCAATACTAAATAAACAATAACATGCATTTTGTATGATCCTCTTATTTTGGTCAAATAATGAACACTTTGCAGATTCTAAAAGGGGAGTGTAAACTGTAAAAAGGCAGACAGTGACTAATTTAATTAACTGGTGACCAGCTACAGAACCTATGATTATATTCTCCTTTTTACAGTCATAAACTTTAAAAAAGGTGACCATAAACTTTTTAATGCATCAACTGCCTAGAATGCTGAATAAGATAAGCAAAGGTTGCATGTCATGATCTATTATGAATAATGCCTATACATTGATTGTTTTTAGGTGTTCATGAGAGAAAGTTTGGAGCTGCGGTTAGAGAAACAAAGAGAAACAGAAGTGCTCAAAGCGGCTTCAATTATTCAAGCTCATATACTGGGCTACAGAGCACGGTAAACACATTTACATGCATATTCAAACACGCTCACTTACAGTTGGTGCCAACTCTCATGTACTCACTCTGTTTTGTACTCTCTGCCCTCTGCTGGTTATAGGAAGCAGTACAGGTGGTTGTTGCAGTGCATTGTTATCATTCAGAAAAACTACCGCGCATTGTATTGGCGGCGGCGCTTCCAGATGATGCGCTGGGCCACCATCACCCTACAGAAGAGGCTCCGAGGGCAAAAGGCACGACGGCTCTACATTCACCTTCTAGAGGAGAAGAGGAAGAGGGAAGATGAAGAAGAAGAGAGGAGAAGAAGAGAAGAGCAGGAGGCACTAGAGAGGTAGGCAGTTCAATTGCCTGTAGTACTATACCTACATTTGTTTATACAGTTTGTTTCTAAGTTTCTGATTTTGTTGTGATGTTTTTTTTTGTCAGAGAGAGACAGCGCATGGAGTTGGAGCTCCTAGCACAAGCAGTTAGTGAAATATCTATCTATCTGTATATCTGTCTGTCTGTCTGTCTGTCTGTCTGTCTGTCTGTCTGTCTGTCTGTCTGTCTGTCTAGTGTGTGTGTGTGTGTGTGTGTGTGTGTGTGTCTGTCTGTCTGTCTGTCTGTCTGTCTGTCTGTCTGTCTGTCTGTCTGTCTGTCTGTCTGTCTGTCTGTCTGTCTAGTGTCTGTCTAGTGTGTGTGTGTGTGTGTGTGTGTGTGTGTGTGTGTGTGTGTGTGTGTGTGTGTGTGTGTGTGTGTGTCTGTCTGTCTGTCTGTCTGTCTGTCTGTCTAGTGTCTGTCTAGTGTGTGTGTGTGTGTGTGTGTGTGTGTGTGTGTGTGTGTGTGTGTGTGTGTGTGTGTGTGTGTGTGTGTGTCTGTCTGTCTGTCTGTCTGTCTGTCTGTCTGTCTGTCTGTCTGTCTGTCTGTCTGTCTAGTGTGTGTCTGTCTGTCTGTCTGTCTGTCTGTCTGTCTGTCTGTCTGTCTGTCTAGTGTCTGTCTGTCTGTCTGTCTGTCTGTCTGTCTGTCTGTCTGTCTGTCTGTCTGTCTGTCTGTCTGTCTGTCTGTCTGTCTAGTGTGTGTGTGTGTGTGTGTGTGTGTGTGTGTGTGTGTGTGTGTGTGTGTGTGTGTGTGTGTGTGTGTGTGTGTCTGTCTGTCTGTCTGTCTGTCTGTCTGTCTGTCTAGTGTCTGTCTAGTGTGTGTGTGTGTGTGTGTGTGTGTGTGTGTGTGTGTGTGTGTGTGTGTGTGTGTGTGTGTGTGTCTGTCTGTCTGTCTGTCTGTCTGTCTGTCTGTCTGTCTGTCTGTCTGTCTGTCTAGTGTGTGTGTGTCTGTCTGTCTGTCTGTCTAGTGTCTGTCTGTCTGTCTGTCTGTCTGTCTGTCTGTCTGTCTGTCTGTCTGTCTGTCTGTCTGTCTGTCTGTCTGTCTGTCTAGTGTGTGTGTGTGTGTGTGTGTGTGTGTGTGTGTGTGTGTGTGTGTGTGTGTGTGTGTGTGTGTGTGTGTGTGTGTGTGTGTGTCTGTCTGTCTGTCTGTCTGTCTGTCTGTCTAGTGTGTGTGTGTGTGTGTGTGTGTGTGTGTGTGTGTGTGTGTGTGTGTGTGTGTGTGTGTGTGTGTGTGTGTGTGTCTGTCTGTCTGTCTGTCTGTCTGTCTGTCTGTCTGTCTGTCTGTCTGTCTGTCTGTCTAGTGTGTGTGTGTGTGTGTGTGTGTGTGTGTGTGTGTGTGTGTGTGTGTGTGTGTGTGTGTGTGTGTGTGTGTGTGTGTGTGTGTGTCTGTCTGTCTGTCTGTCTGTCTGTCTGTCTGTCTAGTGTCTGTCTAGTGTGTGTGTGTGTGTGTGTGTGTGTGTGTGTGTGTGTGTGTGTGTATCTATTTGTCTGTCTGTCTGTCTGTCTGTCTGTTTATATATTTGTATATCTATCTATCTGTCTGTCTGTCTGTCTGTCTGTCTATATATTTGTCTGTCTGTCTGTCTGTCTGTTTATATATTTGTATATCTATCTATCTGTCTGTCTGTCTGTCTGTCTGTATATTTGTCTGTCTGTCTGTCTGTCTGTCTGTCTGTCTGTAGAGAAACAATAAAAAAAATACTGTTTTGTTATTTTTTTATAAAAAAACTTATCATAGTTTGCTAATTATGAAATATTGCCATTGATACCAATGGTTATGATTATTTTTTCGTTAATTTGGTTAAAATTTGGTTTTCTTTTTAATTATTGTTGGTTTCAGTGCAGTATTCATGTGACTTATGTATAATGTTGGGTAACTCTATTTTTTTCTCTGCTATTTTTTCACAGGCAGAGGAAGCTCGAAGATTAGAGGAAAAAAATAAAAATGAGCAGATTCAAAATATCTTAACCGAGAGTGCCACACCAGTCAGTATTGTACCAGAAAGTAGCCCACTTCAGAATGACCCACCCGAGGACCTTGTACCCTTCTCTATAGCAGAGAAGTCACTGGTGGAGGAGGTGTTTGAAGAGGTGTTCGAGGGAGAGACAAACCAGGCATCGCAGGTGGAAGAGATCTTACGTTTGGAGCGTGAGATTGAAGGCCTGCGGCGACAAAAAGAAGCTCAGGAGCAGAGTCTAACCACGCAGTCGTTGCATCGCCTACAGTGGCTGCGTGATCAGGAGCTGCGCAGACTGGAAGAGGAGGCCTGCAAGGCTGCGCAACAGTTCCTCACCTCTCTCAACTTCGATGAGATCGACGAGTGTGTGCGTAACATCGAGAGCTCGATGGGAGGGTCTGGAGGCTCACAGCGGGATGTAGCCAGAGGTGAGGAAGATGAGGTGGATGAAGGCCTAGGTGGGGATGAAGATGGTTTTAAAGACTCTCCTAACCCTAGTGAGCATGGTCACTCCGATGGACAGCGTACTAGTGGAATCCGCACCAGCGATGATTCCTCAGAGGAGGATCCTTATGCAAACGATCGAATGCCTCTGCCCCCTGCTGCACCCCTCATCATACCCTCAACCTATCATCCACCGCCCTCCAGCAGTGGCTCCACCTACTCTCACGCTGTTCAGGAAGAGGAGGCGGAGCTAATCCCTCCCGATGAGGATTCTGATTATGATGCAGATGATTATGATGAAGGAGGCATCATCATGCGGCCTCCCAGCCTCCCGCCTCACAATGACCTTTGGTCACGTGACCATCGCAGCTCTTTGGCAACCAGCACCAGTGTCAGCTCAGGAGCGTATCGCTTCAGCTCAGAGGGGGCGCAATCTTCTGTGAGTTTTTCACACACATTCTGTATTTTCACAATATTGTTGTTTTTGATCAATAAATGCATCTATTAGCCCCTAATTGATCCCAATCTTTTGAATAGCAGTGTACATCACATTACTGAACTAAAATGGGTTATAAATGTTGTTTCATGTCTTCAAAAGCATGCATTTGTTTTTTCACATTTGATAGCTGATTGTGTATCTCTGTATTTTTGTCCCTCAGTTTGAAGACAGTGAAGATGACTTCGATAGGTTTGACACTGACGATGAATCATCTTACCGGCGGGATTCTGTCTACAGCTGTGTCACTCTCCCCTACTTCCACAGTTTCCTTTATATTAAAGGTAAATAGTTGCCCGCTCCTCTCTCAACACCTCTTTCTTTATTATGTTTGTTTGATTTCAGAGCTTTCGAGGCAAAGCAGTGAAATTCATATCACTTCTTCTCCAAAAATTTCTGCAGTTAACTTGAAGCCACAAACTCAACTTTGGTAGCTTTGTTTAAATGTACTTTTTAAGAAGTTAAGGTCAAAATTTAACACCCTGTCTACTCTGAACCTGTTGCAGCATTTCATTAACTGCAAGTCTAGATGTACCTATAACCTTTGTCATCATCGTATGTGTTTTGTAGGTGGCCTGTTGAACTCCTGGAAGCGTCGCTGGTGTGTGCTGAAGGATGAAACATTTCTGTGGTTCAGGAGCAGACAGGAGGCGCTCAAACAGGGCTGGCTGCTGAAGAAGGGCGGAGGCTCGTCTACACTCTCTCGACGCAACTGGAGGCGCCGCTGGTTCGTCCTGCGACAGAGCAAACTCATCTACTACGAGAATGACACAGAAGAGAGGATGAAAGGCATGCTGGACATGCATGAAGCCAAGTAAGAGCTCAGGAAGTGCACACGTTTTTACGTCATAATCAATGTGATTTTTTGGTTTGAAGCAGTACATAAAGCAGCAAAAAGACAACAAGCATAATTAATTAAATGTATGTATATTTATTTCTCTCTTTCATTTTGTGTGGTTCTGTTAGAGAGATTATTGACATAACGGGGAAGGAGAATGGGATTGACATTGTCATGCCAGGGAGAACATACCACCTTGTTGCAGAATCTGCTGAAGATTCCAGGTAAGTGTTTACATTTTATATTTTAAATAGTGTGCTTCAACCTTGATGTTTATTTCATAAATGTGTAGAATTGTTGACCTGAGGTTTTTAATCAATCTCTGCGTTGTTTGCAGTCATTGGTTCAGTGTGTTGAGTCAGGTGCACATGTCGACAGAACAGGAAATTCGAGAGATGCATGATGAACAAGCAAATCCTCAGAATGCTGTGGTAAGTATTACACACATCCACACACACACTGGGAAATCTGCAGACAGCTCATAAGATATTTAGAAAAGATGTTTTTGTTTTTAAAGGGCACACTGGATGTGGGAATGATTGATTCTGTATGTGCCTCTGACAACCCAGAAAGGTAAACAGACACACACACACACACACACACACACACACACACACAAACACCCACACACGCACTTATGTGCACACTCTGTTCTCTCTCTGCCTTGTTGTTATGGAAAATAAAAACTTTAAAAGATAGTATAATGCATTAGTGAACTGCACTTTTTAAAATTATTAATATATTTTACATTATATATAATTTATGTTACGTTATTATATTTGATTTATATTAAATATATATAATAAATACAAATGCTACCAGTCAAAAGTTTTAGATTTTTTATGTTTTTAAAAGAAGTCTCTTCTGCTCACCAAGCCTGCCTTTATTTGATCCAAAGTACAGCAAAAATAGTAAAATTTTGAAATATTTTTACCATTTAAAATAATTGTTGTCTATATAATTATATTTTAAAATGAATTTGAAGTTATTCCTGTGATTTCAAAGTTTAATTTTTAGCATCATTACTCCAATCCTTCAGAAATCATTCTAATATTCTGATTTGCTGCTAAAAAAAAACATTTATTATTATTATTGTGTTGAAAACAGCTGAGTAGAATTTTTTTTTCAGGTTTCTTTGATGAATAGAAAGATTAGAAGAACAGCATTTACCTAAAATAGAAATCATTCTTAACATTATAAATGTCTTTATCATCAGTTTTGATCAGTTTAAAGCATCCTTGCTAAATAAAAGTACACATTTTTATAATTTCTTTCCCAAAAAATGCTGACCCCAAGCTTTTGAATGGTTTAGTGTACAATGTTGCAAAAGCTTTTTATTTCAGATAAATGCTAATCTTTGGATCTTCCTATTAATCAAATAATTCTGGTAAAATTAACTCAACTGTTTTAAATATTAATAATAATAATAAATGTTTCTTGAACAACAAATCAGCATATTACAATGATTTCTGAAGGATCATGTCACAATTAAAATCTGGAGTAATGATGCTGAAAATGTAGCTTTGATCACAGGAATAAATTACATTTATATACAGTTATTTTAAATAGTAAAAATTGAAAAAAAAAAATTTCTTTTATTCATAATGAATATTGTTGGTTTAATGCAAATTGTTTGTGATGCTCCTCATTTGTAAGTCACTTTGCATAAGGTCATCTGCCAAATGAATATAAATGTTTTAACCTAATCTCACAGTTACCATTTTTTTTTTTACCATTTTTATGCAACCATACCGTTGCATAGTCATGTACAGACATTAAAATATTTTAAATGTTTCTGCTTTTTTCTCTATCCAGGCCAAATGCCTTTGTTATAATCACAGCCCACCGTGTGCTACATTGCATGGCTGAATCAGCAGAAGAAATGCATCACTGGATTACACTGCTCCAACGCACGAAAGGAGACACACGGGTGCAGGGACAAGAGTTCATCATCAGGGGTGAGAGGCCAAAAGCCATGCTCAGTTATTAACGGATTGTCTGAAAATTATTTTAACATTCAGTTCATTGCTGTTCAGTGCAAAGCTGCAGTTATTTTCTCAGTGTATGAGAAAGTTTCACCACTCTTTCTTGTCATAGTGAACCAAAATGAACAAAAAAAATGTATTCTGATGTATTTTTGAATGCTTAATATTAACATTCATATAATTTAAGTGTTTTGATTTCATATAATTTTAGTGTTGAGAACTTTTTCGAGTTGTCGCATATTTTTGGATTAAATTGTATACAAGTTATATGTAATACATACTTGACAGTTTTTGAAGAAGATGGTTATTTACCATTTTGACAAATAAAGGGTAAAATTTCATGTTCACTGCATTAGGCCTTTGTCTGCAAATTTAAAATGTAAAAAATGTTTAATCTTTTTCTGTCGGTTTCTCTCTTTGTTTCTCTCTCCAGGTTGGCTGTATAAAGAGATTCGGGGCAGCAGTCGTGGGAATCTTAAGTTGAAGAAGCGCTGGTTTGTGCTGACTCACAATTCTGTGGACTATTATAAAAGCTCAGAGAGAAACGCTCTTAAACTGGGCTCTTTAGTGCTTAACAGCCTCTGCTCTGTGATCGTTCCTGATGAGAGAGTCTTCAGAGAGACTGGTTAGCACACTTATATGCACACATAAACAACAGTTAGTATACCAACAAACCTGTACATCTTTCTCAGACTCTAACTTCTATTTGTGTGTGTTTAGGCTACTGGAATGTGAGCGTGTTTGGCCGTAAGCATTCATATAGGCTATACTCTAAGCTGCAAACGGAGGCTAGTCGATGGGCCAACGCTGTACAAACCGTCATCGACAGCAAACCACTTATGGATACACCCACACAACAACTTATACAGGACATCAAGGTAACACGCATACACATGCTCATACATTTATGGTTTTGTAACACTTTCTTGAAATACTGTTGTAATTGCTTACATTTCAGGAGAACTGTCTGAATTTAGAAGTGGTCGAGCAGATTTACAAGAGGAACCCAATACTGCGTTACACACACCACCCTCTACATACAGCTCTCCTGCCTTTACCCTATGGAGATGCACAGCAAAGCTGTAAGTAAAACACACACACACACACACACACATATGCATATATGCTTAAATAAACCCTAACCTTTAAAACATTCTCTATATGTATGTTTTAGCCGACAAAGGGAGAAGTTACGGCACGCTGCAGGCTGAGGCCCTCAAGCTCTTCAATATTCTTCATCAACTAGAAACCGAGGACAGTCCCATCACTCACATCCAGGGGCTTCTGCAGACAGCTCATGACCTGCGACCCTTAAGAGATGAACTCTTCTGTCAGCTCATCAAACAGACAACACACCACCCTAAGCCTGCTGGCCCCGCCCACATTTGTGGTTGGCGAATCATAGCCTGCATGTGCTGCACCTTTAGCCCCGCCTCCAGAAGTGTTCTCAAATACCTGAAATTTCACTTCAAGAGGTCAGTGAGATTTTGTGAGAGTTTGTATATGGAGTACTTTCTTTTGTCACACTGCTTAAAAGATTATTAGAGAGAAATTAGAAATTAAAAGATCAATTTGCTTGCAAAACCTGCCTACCTGCAAAGTACACTATCGTTCAGTTCTGTTTTTTGGATTTAATTCTATTCATCAAGGTGGCATTAAATTGACCGAAAGTGATATTAGAGACATTAATAATGTTACATAATATTTCTATTTCAAATCAATACTGTTCTAAACTCAAAATCACGGTTTCCACAAAATCATTAAGCAGCACAACTAAACATTGATAAGAAATGTTTTTTGAGAAGCAAAATTCTGCATATTAGAATGATTTCTGAAGGATCACGTAACACTGAAGACTGGCGTAATGACGCTGAAAATTCAGCTACTCGTATGCAACTATTACAGAAGGTTCAAACGCTCACTGATGCTTCAGAAGAAAACACGATGCATTAAAAGCTGGGGGGTGAAAACTTTTTGAATTTGAAGATTAATTTAACTTATTTTGTCTTCTGGGAAACATGTAAGTATCTTCTATAGCTTGTGAAGGGCATTACCAAATGAAAAGAATATGATATTTTGGCAAAATAAGAACAATGTACACGCATTTATTCTGTTCAAAAGTTTTCACCCCCTGGCTCTTAATGCATTGTGTTTCCTTCTGAAGCATCAGTGAGCGTTTGAACCTTCTGTAATAGTTGCATATAAGTCCCTCAGTTGTCCTCAGTGCGAAAAGAAGGATCTCAAAAACATACAGTCATTGTTGGAAAGGGCTTAAATACACAAAAATGCTGAAAAACCAAAGAATTTGTGGGATTTTTCTAACGAACAGCAGGCAGTTTAACTGTTCAGGACAAACCAAGGACTTAAAAAAACAAAAAAACACAGCTGTGGATCATTCAGGAAACAACACAGTATTAAGAATCAAGCTAACTTTTGAACAGGGTCATTTTTATAAATTCAATTCAATTCAGTAATCAATTTAACAGCACTAATCCTTATTAAAAACCATGGCTGATTATGTCATAATGAACATACCCAATGAGAGGGAGATAAATAGATTTTATCACAACTGATTATACTGTGACTGATTTTCTCCTCAGGACACGAGAGCTGTATCCAGGCACTGAGATGGAACGGTACGCTGCCTTCTCCCAAGAAGCCTTGCGGCACGTGCGTGGACGTGAATATGTTCCTTCGCAGGAGGAGCTGAGGGCCATACTGAGCAGACAGGAAATGACATCCACAGTTTACTGCCACGGTGGCGGGTCCTGCAAAATTACCATTAACTCACACACAACTGCAGGAGAGGTACGTAAACACATCCACACACACATGCATGGGAGCTCCAGAATAATATTAACCTGTACATGTGTGTGTCTGATGCTCTCTAGGTGGTTGAGAAGCTGCTGAAGGGCCTCTCAATGGAGGACAGTAAGAACATGTTTGCTTTGTTTGAACATAACGACAGCACAGACCGAGCCATAGAAAGCAGGACTGTGGTGGCCGACATCCTCGCTAAGTTTGAAAAGTGAGTCTCAACTTGATTTAAGAGTTAGATGTTTTTTGATCACAGGAATAAATTACATTTTAAAATATATTCAAATAGAAAACAATTATTTTAAATAGTAAAAATATTTCAAACTTTTACTGGTTTTGCTGTACTCCGGATTAAATAAATGCAGGCTTGGTGAGCAGAAGAGACTTCTTAAAACACATAAAAAATCTGTATATATACACACATATACTTTATTGATTGATATGTAAGTAAGAGAGTAAGAGAGTGGGTCTCTCCTCAGTTTAAGGCTGGTGTGATTTCTGTTAGGTACTCTAAAGAGATTTTATGCATCATATTACACAGAAAATCTTTTTTATTTTATTGTATGTGAAAACATGTTGTGAAATTAATTCTCTCTCACTGTTTCTCTCAATCAGGTTGGCAAATAAAGGACAGGAAGGAGAGGACTGGAAGTTTTATTTCAAGCTTTTCTGTTTCTCAGAGCCTGAGACCGTTCCTGCTGACAGTGTGGAGTTTGCATTCATGTTTGAGCAGGTTTGATGTCACTTCAATATCTGGCCTTTTATATCGGTTAAAATTGTTTAGTCATTACAAAAAGCGGCTTTAAAAGTCAATGTGGCATCTATTTTTGATGTGAGTGCACATGCAAACAAATGCCATATGTCATGACTGTAAAAACTATAATATTTTACACATTTAAAGGGATAGTTCACCCAAAAATTCATTTACTCGCCTCCAAGTTGTTCCAAACTTTAATGAGCCTCTTCTGTTAAGCACAAAAGAAGATGTTTTGAAGAATGTTGGTAACCAAACAGTTGACTTCCATAGTATTTCACACTATGTGAATTCCACACTATAGAATTTTCATTTTTGGGTGAACTATCCCCAGTGTTGGGCAGTAGCGTCGCTACAAGTAGTAACGCTACTAGCTTAACTACATTTCTCAGTAGCGTGGTGGTAGCGTCGCTGTTTTCTGAATCAAATAGCTTTTCAGTAGCTAAGCTATTATTTTGATCAAGTAACGCGGTAGCGTCAACAAAAGCTACAAGCTATATATTGTTCTATACTTTAAGCTCAAATCGGAAATATAACTGCTACGGATCACTGATCCTGGGTCAGTAAGCGACGCCACCGCCACTAAACCTCGTGATGCCATTGGCTCATTAAACTGTCAGTCAAACCGTATTATTCCTCCCGCCTCTCTCGTGAATGAAGTGCGGCACGCAGTTTGAAGCATCTCAGCGTGTTTGCAGACTTGAGGTAAATAAAGAAGTGTTGATTGAAAGTACATTTATAAAGGCTAATGTTTTTTTTTTTTTTTTTGCATTCGAAGATATGAGAAAAGTGTGTCTTAGTCTAGCACTGGTTGTCGAGACTTTTGTTGTCGATATTTTAGCTAAATGTCAGAAAAAAACTGAGCGCCCACATAGCAACAGAAAACTGTATAATCTGCAATGCTAGTGATGGGCGCCTTGATTTTAGTATTTGAAGCAGGCTAGTGCTCTGGGAAGATCTCAAACTCAGAAGTACAAGATGGGCAGAGAGTGGGTGTCAAATTCATGGCGAAAGGCAAAATATTTCGGTTCGTTAGTAAAAACAAACAAACAAAAAACGACCAGGTTCCATAGCAAAATAAGAATGAAACCGTGTTCTAGTCTAAACGAATTATAATAATCTTTGCTAATATTCTGAATACTTCAAACTGCTTTGGACTTTGCAGTAGCAAATTATGCCTTTACTATGACCAACATGACAGAATATGATATTCAGCTGTTTGGTCGCGCTGGTGTCTTACGTGTCTTACGCGCACACTATGTTCATTTGAAAAATAAAACACAGTCACCCAAAAGTTACACTAGTCAATTTAAATAGTGTGTATAACATGCAGTTCAGCATGACCACCGGTCCTGTGGCACATTTTTGCTCATCATGATATTTTCCGTCGACGTGCATGAAGTACAAAGCTTACCCAATGCATAATAATTTTGCTTCAAATACATTGCAGATATGGAAACATTTGTATTTGTGGCAAGAGAGGTAGTCTACATAAGCCCATCTTTACTTTCACATTTAATTTGTTTTGGATTGTTTAGGCAAATTTATTTATTTATTTATTTCATCATTGTTCTGTTCTGAATAAGATTAAAGTTAAAGGATTTGTTGTGGAGTGAGGGAAATAATGTCATAACATTATGCTGTAGGCCTGTTTATTTCAGAATATAATAAAATGTGACCCTGGACCACAAAACCAGTCTTAAGTCGCTGGGGTATATTTGTAGCAATAGCCAAAAATACATTGTATGGGTCAAAATTATTGATTTTTCTTTTATGTCAAAAATCATTAGGAAATTAAGTAAAGATCAAGTTACATTAAGATTTTTTTGTAAAATTCCTACTGTAAACCTATCAAAATGTAATTTTTGATTAGTAATATGCATTTTTAAGAACTTAATTTGGGCAACTTTAAAGGTGATTTTCTCAGTATTTTGATTTTTTTGCACCCTTAGATTCCAGATTTTCAAATAGATGTATCTCGGCCAAATATTGTCCTATCCTAACAAACTATACATCAATAGAAAGCTTATTTATTGAGCTTTCATATGATGTATATATCTCAGTTTTGTAAAATTTAACCTTATGACTGGTTTTGTGGTCCAGGGTCACAAATGTGACTTATAGGCCTAGCCGCTGTGACCTGTCGGTTAAATTTTTACGTTAATGCATTTTACCTTCTGCAAACGAAAATAGCCGCTTGATTCGGTTATATATTCTTACTGTCAGTTAACAAATTTACAATAGAATTTAGCTTTGCTTCCCAGATAGTAACAGAGTCTGGGCCAAATCTGGCTTACATTCCATACTTGTCTTTTATTCACAGTCTTGACTGCAAAAGTTTGTGATTTGTTTTTATTTTTGTATTTGTTATGTACTATAGATTCTGACAATTAAAAAAATCAGGCTCCTGTATTCATGAAATCAATCACTATCTTTGTTCAAACACGGCAGTAAATTAAAGTGCTGTTTTTGTGCGGTCTGTCATATTTTAGTAGCTATATACAACAAATCTACAGCGCTTCCTTTAGGCTATTTATTACGAAGCTGTCAACACTGTAAACTCTGACAACATGCAATCAGTTGACGAACACCCATCCATATATAGACTATGTTATTCAATAATATGTATAAAATTATTTTATTTACAAATTTTGTGTTTTCCCTGTTTTATTCGTTTAATATTGTGAGACTGGTGCCATTGCTTTTTTGTTTTTATTTTTTTCAAGAAAGAATTCAACCCCCCAGAATATGAGATAAATCCAGCCCTGTACATGATACAGATTTTTGTTGCCAAATTGGTTTGGAAGAGTGGTTGAATAAACAATTAAACTGAACGTGTATGCCTGTATGACTGACAATTTAATTGATCACTGAGAGAGCACTGACTTTGTATGATGTTGGTTCAATAGAAAAATGAAATTTTAAAAAATAGCTTAGATGTAGTGAACTACTTTTGCCATGATGCTGTAGCTTAGCTTGCTACATTACCAAAGGCTGTAGCTTTAGTGTAGTTAAGCTTCATTTAATGAAGAGTAACTGTTAGCTTAGCTCACTACATTTTCAAAGTAGCTTGCCCATCACTGACTATCCCTATAAGTATGCATGTACATACTTTTTAATAATGCATCTAACAGATCTTAGGTCAGTGTTTAACAAATGCAATGTCTCTTTCTCTCTCTCAGGCCCATGAAGCTGTCATTAGGGGTCAGTATCCTGCTCCAGAAGAGACTTTGCAATTTCTGGCTGCTCTTCGGCTCCAATATCTATTGGGAGACTACACCACCCAGAGTGCCTTGCCTGAGTTGGAGCAGGTGTTCCCTATGGATCGCCTGCGTGCTAGGGTACAGCAGTCCGCACGATGCTTTGCATCTGGCACTCCATCCGCAGAAAGAAAAAGGGGTAGTTTTCTGGAAGGCACGCTAAGGCGGAGCTTCCGAGGGACACTTGGGCGACAACGCCAAGGGGAGGGGCCTGGGGCCATAGAGGCGTGGCTACAAGATGAAAAGGCGGGGCTGAGAAGTTGCTTGGTGGAGAAATGGCGCAAACTGCAGGGAATGGAACAGGACCAAGCCATGAAAAAATACATGAGTCTCATCAAGGAGTGGCAGGGTTATGGATCAACCCTCTTTGATGTGGAGGTATGTACGCACATATACACACATGTGATCTATCACCCAGAAGTGTTGCTGAATAAATTCTCTCTGTTTGTCAGTGTATGGACAGTGTGTATCCTGGAGAGCTGTGGTTGGGCGTGAGTCGTAAGGGGGTGTGTGTGTACAAGCGAGGGGAGGCGTGGCCTCTGGAGGTGTTTCTCTACGAAGTCATTCTGTCCTTTGGTGCACCACAGCCTAACATCTACAAGATCAGCGTGGAGGGACGAGAGCTGCTCTTCAGCACTAACATGGTACAAACTTTCTATATTTACTTACATGCTCCCACAATAAACAACCCTAAATTCATCATTTATAGTACCTTATTGGCTCATTAGTGAGTGATCATTTGAGTTGGAAATGACCCAAAAATGAAAATTCATTAATTTCATTAATTTCATTAAAATTCATTCATTTCATCATTTAATTCATTAATTAAAGTCATTAATTAATCACCCTCATGTCGTTCCAAACCTGTAAAATCTTGGTTCATATTCGAAACACAAATTAAGATAATTTTGATTAAATTTGACAGCTTTCTGACCCTGCATGGACAGAAACACAACTGAAATGTTTTATGACCCAGAAAGGTAGTAAGCAAATCGATAAAATAGTCGATTGACAATTGTTTGTTTAACAATTTCTTCTCTTCTGTATTAGTCTTCGCTGCCATTTATGAGAGTGACATGACACATGCATGTATTATCATAGCTTCGTGAAATTACAGTTGAACCACTGATGTCACATGGGCTATTTTATAAATGTGACCCTGGACCACAAAACCAGTCTTAAGTCGCTGGGGTATATTTGTAGCAATAGCCAAAAATACATTGTATGGGTCAAAATGATTGATTTTTCTTTTATGTCAAAAATCATTAGGAAATTAAGTAAAGATCATGTTCCATGAAGATTTTTTGTAAAATTCCTACTGTAAACCTATCAAAATGTAATTTTTGATTAGTAATATGCATTGTTAAGAACTTAATTTGGAGAACTTTAAAGGTGATTTTCTCAGTATTTAGATTTTTTTGCACCCTCAGATTCCAGATTTTCAAATAGATGTATCTCGGCCAAATATTGTCCTATCCTAACAAACCATACATCAATAGAAAGCTTATTTATTGAGCTTTCATATGATGTATATATCTCAGTTTTGTCAAATTTTACCTTATGACTGGTTTTGTGGTCCAGGGTCACAAATGTCCTTACTACTTTTGTAGGCCTTGAAAATGTCAGTTGTGTTGCTGTCTATGCAGGGTCAGAAAACTCTCGGATTTCATCAGAAATATGTTGATTTTGTGTTCCGAAAATGAATGAAGGTCTTACGGGTTTTGAACGACATCACATGAGGGTGAGCAATTATTGACAGAATTTTCATTTTTGGGTGACTCACTCCAGACTCAGTCCGACTGAATCATTTAACTCATCAGTGAGTTTTTATCTTGGGAATTGCAGCTAGAATCAGTCCATTTATGAATGAATCATTCAGTGTGGTTTGTGAATCATTTCAGTGGGTTCATTGAAAGAAAAGTCAGCTCAGAAGAATGATTCATCATAGAGTGATGATATAAATGTAGTGGAAAAAATTTAAGATGTAATGCATTGATATGCAGTGTTTCCCAAAACAGTACAGTAATAAAGTAATAATGCTTCGTCAATGTCCACCATTGCCAGCAAATCACCCATAACACCCAAGTTTTACACAGGACAACTCCTCACAATTACTTTTGAAAATATTAAAACAGTCAATGTGTTATTTTAATTATTTATTTGGTCATTATGAAGGCCAAAATGTTCATGTTTCTTCCAGGATTATTATTTTTGGTAGCTAAAACAGTAAAAAACATTATTTATATTTATATATATAAAAAATAAATAAATAAAACATTGACTTAAAATAAAATACATAAAAAATTGTAACATTTTATATCAGTTAAAAAGGCAACATTTCTCACTTTTGTTGAAAATTATTATAATAATATTAAAAATAATAATAATAATTATAATACATATAAACACAATAATAATAATGATACAAAAACACAACATAATGACCAAAAACATACATTAAAAAATAAATAAATAAATATATAAATTTAAAACATTCAAAATATCAGTATAAACTAAAACAGTATATTAAAGGGGTCATTGGATGCCCATTTTCCACAAGTTGAAATGATTCTTTAGGGTATTATTGAAAAGTATATAACATACTTTAGTTAAAATTTCTCAATAGTAGTGTAAAACAACACCCTTTTTACCTTGTTGAAAACAGCTCTGTTCACAGCGACCTGTTTCGGTGCCTGCCCCTTTAAATGCTAATGAGTTCTGCTCACCCTGCCCCTCTCTTCCATGGGGTGACGAGCCGTTCTCTGAGAGACTGTAAACTTTAGCCGCATTTAGCCGTGGAACTTGCTAACTACCACAATATTAGGAAAGGATTTGCAGATTCACAAAAAACCTTTATACTCACTTCTTCTGTGGGTGAAGCTGGCATCACGAATGATTCACGTGAACATACACGCATTTAGGCAGATCAGGGGGTGCATTCCCTTCAAAAATGAAAGTAATTCTCTGCGTCTTCAGCAGCTCAGATGTCGGGAGTAAATGACAACTGCTATGTTCAATATTACATCCAACTATTACATTTTATCATTATAGGGTGGTAACATGTAAAAGTGAATTTTGCATGCGATGACCCCTTTAATGATACACAAATAACACTAAATTCCTCTTTGTTGGTTTGACTCTGTAGGTAATGGACATCGCAAAGCTCATGAAAGCTTACATCAGTCTAATAGTGAAGAAACGTTTCAGCACTTGTCAATCCATCAGCAGCCACGGCAGCAACTGGTGATCTCTCATACCTGACAGACACTTTTCATAAATGTGCCTTTGAGGTTAAGCATCAGCAAATGGGACATTTAATTATGCATTCACAAAAAAAGAGTGTGACCCTTCAATGCTAAGTGAATGCAAAGGAACCAAAGACAATGAGACACTTTTAAAGCAGACAATATCTTGTTCTCACAGACACACATTGAGTTGTGCTTGAAACTGTGCCACACATACATGTCTGTTCACTGAGCCCCATTTACGTTGTATTAACATAAGTCCAGTTGCATTTCTTCGGAATTCTGCAGGCAGAAAGTCCAGTCCGAAATAACCAGCACTCAAATCCAGTGCCTTTAAAAAACACACACAGAAATATACACGCATATGCAAATGTACACACAGAGTGCCCTTTATGTCTGTTTTATATGTGCAATGTTTATAATGTATGTTATATATTTCTGAGGAGCTGTATATTTTATAAACCTTTTCTGTTGAGCTGCAGGATTGTGATAATACTATTGGATGTACTCCCTCTGGTCCTGTTATTTTTCTACTGTAAGCCTATGAAAACACTAAAACAACAGGAAAATCTTTCTCATTTTGTATCTTTACTGTGCAGTCGTTTATAGGCAATAAATATAACAAAATGCAAAGACTTACATTCATTAAAATGTTCACCCACGTTCGCTCTGTGCAGTGCAGAATGCTTTTCTCTGACAGAAGACTCTCATTTAACCGTTTTTGCATCTCTGGGACATCTGAATGAAATCTTTTGTAGGCTATGCTAATCAGCTAGCACCAAGTCACGAACGCTGGTCCAGTTTCAAGGACAGAAACGCAATGTGCCCAGCTGGACTCTGCTTAGGAAGATTTTCAATGTGCTTATGATGTTTAAACATATTTGTGATTTATTCACTCCTAACATTTTATAATATTATAACATTACACGTCATATCGGTCTTTAATAGCTTCTGAAATCAGCCAGGGTTTGGTATCTTAAGGGCACAATGGTTAAAATGCTTACCAGCATCACACTATCTAACCACCAACTCCATTTCTTCATGAATTTTGTATGAGTCTAGACTAATAGTCCAAAGTCAGTTCGTTTTTTTGCTGTAATACACACAACATGAGATGTAGGGCACTTAAGCATCAGATGACTGTGTAAGATCTTTCTGAGGGTCATTTAAAATCAGGTGGGAATAGAATAAATTGACAGAATTTCATATTGACAAAGATGCCTACAACAGAATGCATTGCAGCAAAACTTTTGCAATCCTTTGTGTTTCTCCACTAGGCCTACCTCCTTGTGAAATCAGTGTTTTCACAGCCTTGTCTGGTGTGGCATTAATTAAGTCTTTCATTTCTGATGGAGAGTAGTAGAGGAGATCCAATTTAAGCTTCGGATGTGTTGAAATATTTGAACTTTTGCATCTAGACCGCCTGCACACCCACCCACAACACCCTAGCATTGTGGTGGCAATTTTAACAGACAAACACTACTGACATTTCCCAAAATATTTAAATAAAAACATTCATTATATTTTTTTTCCTTCTTCTCTGCATTTTATGGAAGCCCAAAAAGGTAATTGCAGCTCACAAATCAGACCTTTTATCTTGCAATTCTGAGTTTATATTTCACATTGTTTTGTTTTTTTTTTTCTCACAATTTGCTATTTTATATATAATCTCACAATTCTGAGAAGAAAAGTTTAAATTGGGAGATATAAACTTGCAGTTTGAAAGTCAAAAAATCAGAATTGTAACAAATCGCAATACCGTTTTTATTTTTTATTCCATGGTGGAAACAAGAAACAGAATTGAGAGACATAAGCTCAGAATTCTGAGGGAAAAAGTCAGGATTACAAAATGTAAACTCAGAATTTCAAGAAAAAAGTGTGAATTCTGGGTTTGTCTTGCAGTTCTGAATTGTAAAAAAAAAGGGTCGTAATTACTATTTTTATTTTTTATTCTGTGATGGAAACAAACAGAATTGCGAGACAGAAACTCAGAATTCTGAGGGAAAAAGTTAGTATTACAAGATATAAACTTAGTATATACAATTTCAAGAAAAAAAAAAGAGTGAATTCTGGGTTTGTCTAACAATTCTGAATTTTAAAACAAAAAGTTGAAATGTTTTATTTTTTATTCCGTAGTGGAAATAAACAAAAAAAAAAAAACAGAATTGTGAGACGTAAACTCAGAATTCTGAGGGGAAATGTCAGTATTACGAGATGTAAACTCAAACTTTCAAGCAAAAAAATGAACTAGGTTTGTCTCGCTGTTCTGAATTGTGAGACAAAAAGTTTCAATTACTATTTTTTTTTTTCGTGGTGGAAACGAAACAGAATTGCAAGATGTAAACTCTGAATTCTGAGGGAAAAAGTAAGTATTACGAGATAAAATCTCAGAATTTCAAGAAACGAGTGAATTCTGTGTTTGTCTTGAGACAAAAAGTTGCAATTACTATTTTCATTTTTTTTTCCGTTGTGGAAACAAAAAAAACAGAATTGCGAGACATAAACTCAGAATTCCAAGGGACAAAGTCAGTATTGCAAGATGTAAACTCAGAATTTAAAGAAAAAAGTGTGAATTCTGGGTTTGTCTCGCAATTCTGAATTTTGAGACAAAAAGTTGCAATTACAAAATTTTTTTTATGTGGTGGAAACAAAAAAAGAGAATTGGGAGACATAAACTCAAAAATCTAAGGGGGGAAAAGTCAGTATTAAAAAATGTAAACTGAATTTCAAGAAATAAAGTGTGAATTCTGGGTTTGTCTGGCAATTCCGAATTGTGAGACAAAAAGTTGCAATTACTAGTTTATTTTTTATTCCGTGGTAGAAAAAAAAACTGAATTTTGAGAAGTAAGCTCAGAATTCTGAGGGAAAAAGTCAGTATTATGAGATGTAAACTTAGAATTTCAAGAAAAAGTGAATTCTGGGTTTGTCTCGCAATTCGGAATTGTTAGAGAAAAGTCGCAATTACTATTTTTATTATACTGTGATTGAAACAAACAGAATTGCGAAATGTAAACTTGAATTTCAAGAAAAAAATCTGGGTTTGTCTAACAATTTTTTATTGCAAGGTGGAAACTAAAAAAAAAGAATGGTGAGACATTAACTCTGAATTCTGAGGGGGAGGGTCAGGATTGCAAAATCTTAGAATTTCATGAAAAAAGGTGTGAATACTGGTTTTGTCCAACAATTCAGAATTGCGAGGCAAAAAGTTGCAATTACTATTTAAATTTTTTATCCCGTGGTGGAAACAAAAAACAAAACTGCGAGACTTAAACTCAATTCTGAGGTGAAAAGTCAGTATTGCGAAATGTAAACTGTGAATGTCAAGAAAAATAGTATGAATTCTGTGTTTTTCTCGAAATTCTGATTTACCACTTTTACTTTAATTACCACTTCCATAGCATTTCTCCTTTGCTTTAGCTTGTTTCCTAATCTAGCTTTCTAATAAACCTGCCATGATACATGGATATTATTGGCTCTCTAACAAAATTGCTTATGCTCAACCATTGTAAGTCTCTTGGGATAAAAGTGTCTGCTAGATGCAACAAGCTAACTGTAACTTTTTGGTGTTTCATTTCTTTTAGGTTTTCTCAACAATTGTTTGACTTTTTGCTACCCCTCTGCAAATTTTCTTACAGTCTACCCACTTCTGAAATTAATGTTTTAAGCAGCGTTGTCATTATAGGCGCTTATTTGTTTTGTATGGATATACATTCATTATTCATTAATTTTTTTTACCATGGTGAATAAGCAAATGGCTGCTTCACAACAAATTTGAAAGTTCCATGCGGCTGCCACTAGGGGGCAAAACGTAACGATTGTATGCGTATGTGGAGATAGTGGAAATGCGACTTAAAGGAACACTCCCCTTTTTTTGGAAATAGGCTCATTCTCCAACTCCCCCCGAGTTAATAAATTGATTTTTACCGGTTTTAAATCCATTCAGCCGTTCTCCTGTTCTGGCGATATCACTTTTAGCATAGCTTAGCATAGATCATTGAATCCTATTAGACCAATAGCATCGCGTTCAAAAATGACCAACGAGTTTCCATATTTGTTGTATTTAAAACTTGACTCTTCTGTAGTTATATCGTGTACTAAGACCGGCAGAAATGCAAAGCTGCGAGTTTCTAGGCTGATAAGATTAGGAACTACACTTCCATTCCGGCGTAATAGTCAAGGAAGTTTGCTGCCGTAATATGGCCGAAGCAGGCGGAGTATTATCAGAAATGAGTTCCCAGCTAGTTTAGCATTTGCACATGTGCTGCGTGGTATTACTGCTCCTGCTTCAGCCTTATTACAGCAGCAAACTTCCTTGACTATTACGCCGGAATGGGAGTGTAGTTCCTAATCTTATCAGCCTAGAAAATTGAAGCTTTGCATTTCCACCGGTCTTAGTACACGATATAACTACAGAAGAGTCAAGTTTCAAATAGGACAAATATCTTAACTCGTTGGTCATTTTTGAATGTGATGCTATTGGTCTAATAGGATTCAATGATCTATGCTAAGCTATGCTAAAAGTGATATCGCCAGAACAGGAGAACGGCTGAATGGATTTCAAAACTGTAAAACTCAACTTATTAACTCGAGGGGAGTTGGAGAATAAGCCTATTTCCAAAAAAAGTGGAGTGTTCCTTTAAGCCCAAAGTATACTTCACTTTTTATGTGTAGAGGAGAGCCAGCGTATGTGTAAAAAGGCTACGCCTTTCTAAGTATACTTTGGGATGTGGAAAAAGCCTGTAACTGTGATACCTGTTACACCATTATGGCAGGTGAAGCGTAATGAACAGCAGCAGTGATACGTTGTAGTTTATCTGTACTGAAATTATTAAAAATCTGGACAAAAAAACAGTTGGTTTTAAACAAACATTCATTTGTCTAACAGCATTAATACATTTTGTGTGCATATACAGTCTGTGTGTGTGCGGAGAGCTTTGCAGTCTTACTTCGATGATCAAAGGCTGATCCAGAACTTCCAGAACTGTTCGATATTCAATACAACATAATTCCGTATTAATTCAGTTTGCGTATCTTCTAAAGTGCTCTTCAAGTAAGGCTCCTCCCACTGGTTAGCCACTCCCACAAAGGATGTTAGATTGGTCCCTGAATGAGTTTCACTTGATGTCAAACTGACGTGACTCTAACGACCAGCTCGCCTGAACCTTGCTCCTGCGGGGAGAGGTCAGGGGTCACGTTCAGGCACATGGAGAGGAAGTGTAGAGGGCATCGAGGCGACGACTCCAGACGGGTGGTTTGTGAGTGTGTGTTCGAGACTGTATGTGTGTGTGTGAGAGGCAGCCAAAGGTTACGGTGCGGGCTGTGCGTGCTCTCCAGGTCTCGGCTTTTATCGTAGTTCTGGACGTCCCAGAAGAGATTAACAGCCCGCCAGCGCATCAGCACATTGTACACAGCGCCACCTTCATGAACAATCAGACCTGAAACAAAAATGTATTGTTAGCACATCTAAACACACTTTTAGTAGGACTGGATATTGACATCGATTCCATGATTCAACTTGATTCACAAGCTTGATTACAATTTAAATTCATTTTGATATTGATTTGATAAAGCTGTAAACTATACAACCCTTTCAGTTGATACATTACTGTAATATTAAATATCTACATTGAATTGCTATTTATTTTTAGATAAACACTATATACAAACATTTAAATACTGACTTTCTTACTCCCAGTTTGGACTTTATATCTCGCAATTCTGACTTTGCTAGAAGATGTGCTCTAAATATGTATCTCAAATATCAGACATGTTTCACATCCTCTGACTGGATGCAATTATTGTCTGTACATAATCTGTATCAATCGTACACTACCTGTCAAAAGTCTTTGAACAGTACGATTTTTAATGTTTTTTAAATTATTACATTGAATTGCTATTTATTTTTAGATAAACACTATATATAAACATTTAAATAGCACATATTTAAGTTTTTTTTATTTAATGATATCATTTTTTACTCGAAATATAAACATTCAAACTAGTGACTGTCATAAAAACAAATACATTAAATGTTAATAGTGCATATATTAATACGTATTACAGTGAATGGATTTTCTGATGCTAATGTAACGATATGTGACATAAGTTGTTTTTTAAACATACCTTCTGCTGTTCATTCATGTTTATTTTATGAAATAAAAGGGAATAAATGATCAACTAGAACTGGGGTGGCTACAGAGATCTGTCACGCCACATTAACGCGGCAGAAAATCATGTATTGTTTGGATTTCGTAATATAATTAATCGAATTTGAAAGATGATACTTTGTTTCGAAATCAAAAGTAAGAAAGCACAAAGCTTAGTGCGTTTATTAAATGCGAGGAGCTACAAATAAGTTTGAATCTTATTTTAACGCATCAAATGAAAACTATTGATGACCGTTTTCACTACTGAATTAAAAAAATCTATTCTGACTGAAAGAATTACGAGATATAAAGTCAGAATTGCGGGAAATAAACTCACAATTGTGAGTTATAAAGTCAGAATTACAAGATAAAAAGTCAGAATTGTGGGATATAAACTCGCAATTCCAAGAAAAATCACAGTTGCAAGATTATATTTTGCAATTCTGACTTAATAACTCGCAATTTCGAGTAATAAAGTCAGAATTGTGAGATAGGCTATAAACTCGCAATTCTGAGAAAATATCAGTCCTTTTTCCTCTCAGAACTAGACTTGCAAGTTTATATCTCATAATTCTGACTTTATATCTTGCATTTCTGATGTAATAACTTGCCTATATCTCGCAATACTGACTTTATTACTCCCAGTTCTGACTTTATATCTCGCAATTCTGACTTTTATAACTCGCAGTTGTGAGAGATAGGCTATAAACTTGCAATTCTGAGAAAATATCAGTCTTTTTTCCACTCGGAACTGGACTTCCTGAAAGTATTTTTTTAAGTCAAAAAGTCAGAATTGCGAGTTTAATTCTGACTTTATATCTCCCATTTCTGACTTTATAAGTCGCAATTAAAAGTTTATATCTTGCAATACTGACTTTATTACTCCTAATTCTGACTTAATATCTTGCAATTCTGACTTTATAACTTGCCTTTGCAAGTTTATATCTTGCAATACTGACTTCATTACTCCCAATTGCGAGTTTAGATCTCACAATTCTGAGAAAAAGTCAGAATTGCAAGTTTGTATTACAATTCTATCACAATTATCACAATTTTTTATTCAGTGGCAAAAAGGGGCTTCCACAGAAAACAGCATAGGCCTTTCTTGGGATTTAAGAATCGATTCAGTTCATCAAAATGAAGGTCGATTAAAATCAATTAATTGTTTTTGTCAACTCAGCCCTACTTTACAGGGTATTTTAGATTGGTCAGCTATATTTAAATACACTAAATATGCACTTTAGCTTGAGAAAATGGTGTTGTGTAACATTAATGTGGTTTAAGTGCATATATTTATGTCTCACCGATACACACAAGGTCCATGACGGCATACATGCCGTAGCAGATCTGGAACAAGATGTCACTGCGTTGCCATAGTGCATCCGGGCTCAGTGCTGACCACAGCAGCCACGACACACTGGCCAACAGGAAAATGCCACCCAGCAACACTGCAATGACCTGAACTTTCTCCACCAGAGTCATGGTGACAGTCTGCCACTGGCAAAACAACATACAAACATGGTCAGCGATCTGAGCTCCGGACTGTGACTAAATGCTTGAATACAGTACACGTCACGACTTCAAAACTGAACAGATTTGAAAAACACTTGCCGACTTTGTAACAGAGAAAAACTGGGCATCACACACATTAATGACTGCGGCTCTCACACTACCAGACTTTCAAGCAGTTCATAACACAACAAATTCAGGCAGAAACACGTGCCTTGTTGCTAGAAGACACATGGCAAATGAAAATAATGTGCTCTAAATATGTGTCTCAGGATATCAGTCATGTCTGACATCCTCTGACTGGATGCAATCATAGTCTGTACATACCATACACTCTGCACCAACCATACACTACCAGTCAAAAGATTTTTAATGTTTTTAAAGAAGTCTCTTCTGCTCACCAAGCCTGCATTTATTTGATTCAAAGTACAGAAAAAATAGCAGATATTAGAAATAGTTTTACTATTTGAAATAACTGTTTTCTATTTCAATATATTTTGAAAATGTAATTTATTCCTCTGATCAAATCTACATTTTCAGCATCATTACTCCAGTCTTCAGTGTCACATGATTCTTTAGCAATCAATATTAGAATGATTTCTGAAGGATCAGGTGACTGAAGTAATGATGATTTGAAATTTTGCTGTACTTGGAATCAAATAAATGCAGGCTTGGTGAGCAGAAGAGACTTCTTTAAAAAAAAATCCTCAAAAACATTTGACTGGTTTTTGAAGTTTTTCGACCCTAACTGTATTGACCCAGATTACACAAACTATGCATGCACATCGCAGAAACAAGCATTTGAGGTTAAAAAGTATATCAATATTTCAATTTTTTTTGAAAATGGCTGATCGTTTCGCTAGATAAGACCCTTCTTTCTCGGCTGGGATCATTTAGAGCCATTTGAAGCTGCGTTTAAAATGCATTTTGGAAGTTCAAACCTGGGGGTACCATTGAAGTCCACTATATGGAGATAATTCCTCAAATATTTTCCTCAAGAAACATAATTTCTTTTACGACTGAAGAATGAAAGACAAGAACATCTTAGATGACTAAAGGGTGAGTAAATCATCTGTAAATTTCTGTTCTGGAAGTGAACTTCTCCTTTAAAGAGCTTGAGCATTTAAAGCAGCAGACTAAGCTGCAGTGCAAGCTTATAATAAACAAAATATTATAGTCCATTGGTGTGGACACTAATAGTTATCACTGTAGTTATCTTAATCGTTCTTGGAGTGAACAGGACTTTAGTACATTCAGTAAGTGAAATGTTCAGAGCCATTAATGACTCCCTCATTGAATCATGAATCAGGAACCATTAGTGTGATGTACACAGTACATTAAACTTACATTCATCATTGTTATTTATAAACAACCATAAATATTCTTACAAGTAACATTTACATGGCACAAATACACTTTGTATCACTAGAGTGACAGCTTTAAATTGGAACTAAACCACATCTAAATAACAATTGAGCAATTGTGTAATTTGCAACTGCAGCTGGCTCCCAAATGCTTCATTAGACTTATTTTATTGGTCCAAAGCTCTGGCTGATATAATCATAATCATAAATCAGTGTGTTACCTGTTGTGGTGGTTTGATATGTATAGGCAGGATGTTGAATCTATAGTTGCACAGTTCACAGCTCCAGGAGCCCTTCTCGCTGATCCACTTGAGCAGACACTGCTGATGAGCATGTCGGACAGAACCAGCACAGCGGCACGGGCTCAGCAGCTCCCCCTGCAGCCAATCACAACACACACAGACAATATCAATCAGCCAATAACACATCAAGATAAAAGACACATTCAGTCGAGCTGATGATTGTTTTATTGTGCGCCTTTGCAGATGAGTTGAGAAATGAGGTTGTGGAGCTGTTTCGTCTAAGTGAGCAGAACATTTGGAGTGAATGAAACCCTATACGCATAATGACCGAGATTCATCTCTGTGAGTGGACGGGAAATGATTCATCTGTGCATTCATGAATAATTTCAGAAACATCCTCATTTAGAACTATAATGAGTCTGAAACAGAGTGGAACACATTCACACACACTTACACACACACAAACACAAGGCGCCTTGAGGAAGCACATTAGCTGCAGGAAGTGAAGAGCATTAGACATGAATGGAGCAGCAGGTATTCTAATGGATCTCACCATCTCCCTCACACACACCACACTGTCTGTTTAAAGCATTAAGAATCATCGAGGTTTCCAATATTCTAATAATGGCATTAATAATGTAGGCCCATAATAAATGTAAAAGTTGTTTACAATGTTTATATTTCTCAGACTGTCCTAACACTTGTCAACAGTTGGATTTACTGATGAACTGCTTTGACCGGCATTACCTGCGTAGGACAAAAATCAGGATGACATAACCAAATGTCACTGTTCGAAAACTGCCTTTATTGTAATTCATGAGATGCAATTTAAATTGCATTAGCCGCTTGCATTGGGATTACTGGCCTTACACCAGACTCCTTCTTAAAAATGCTTTCAGTAACCTCTCAGATCATCAGATTCTGTTTGAACTGAATCACAAAGTAGAAATAAAAGATTTCGTGATGCTGCTTTTAGCCATTATGATCCATGCTGCTGGAATAACTTTCTGAAGAAAGTAAGATGTGCTGACAATATTGAAAGTTTAAAATTTAATTAAAAATCATTTTAGCCTGGCTTTCATGTAATGTCTTATAACACTGAATTCTTAAATTTCATCATTTTTTTATTCAATGTTAAATATTATTTTCATTTTTGTTTATTTCTTTTTCTCTATTTTATAATTTCCTGTTAATTGTTTATAGGTATACCTTTTGTTAGTAAAAAGCACTCTGAAAGCACTATTTGAAGAAATATACAGTTGAAGTCAAAAGTTTACATACTGTACACCTTGCAGAATCTGCAAAATGTTAATTATTTTAGCAAAATAAAAGGGATCATACAAAATGCATGCTATTTTTTATTTAGTACTGACCTGAATAAGATATTTTACATAAAATATTTACATATATAGTCCACAAGAGAAAATAATAACTGCCTGCTGTTCTTCAGAAAAATCCTTCAGGTCCCACAAATTCTTTGGTTTTTCAGCATTTTTGTGTATTTGAACCATTTCCAACAATGACTGTATGATTCTGTGTTTGCTTCTGAAGCATCAGTGAGTGTTCAAACCTTCTGTAGTAGTTGCATATGAGTCACTCAGTTGTCCTCAGTGTGAAAAGATGGATCTCAAATCATCCAGTCATTGTTGGAAAGGGTTGAAATACACAAAAATGCTGAAAAACCAAAGAATTTGTGGGACCTGAAGGATTTTTCTGAAGAACAGTGTGCAGTTAAGCTGTTCAGGACAAACAAGGGACTCATGAACAACTATCACTAAACAAAAAAAATAATAATAAAGAATAAAGTGTTTGTAAACTTTTGAACGGGGTAATTTTTATAAATTCAACTATTATTTTCTCTTGTGGACTATATATGTAAACCTATTTTATGTGAAATTTCTTATTCAGGTCAGTACTAAATAAAAAATAACAAACATTTTGTATGATCCCTTATATTTTGGTCAAATAATTAAAATAATTCAGTTAAGGTTCAGGTATTAAATTTGAATTTAAAAGGCTCAGTTCAATTCTCAATGGGACACAATCCTGGCAACAACCAAAGACGTCGGTGTGACGCATATATACATTGACCGACAATAAATAACGCAGACGGAACGAATGAACGGCCCGACTTCACCTGCTCGGCTCCTTGAAAGCAGATCCGACAGCCTGGAGTCGGGATGCAGCTGTCGTTGCTGCAACTGGAGCCCACCGTTTCCGTTTTCCCCGCGCTCTCCCCGACGATGTCCTCGACCGGTGTGTCCGTCTCTGCCCGCGCACCATCCTCGCTCTCGATTTCAGTGATCGGATCACCCGCCGCCGGTGTTTGAGCTCCAGCGCCCGACTGCAGGTCATCCTCGCTGAGCTCGCCATCGCTCCCCGGCACCGTTTGGACCTGAAACTCTGCGGCGGCGGCGGCGACGGTCACGGTGGCGCCTCCCGGTGGCTCATCCACCGTCTGCACGTGCAACGGACCCGCCTCTGCGTGCACATCCATGAATGACGGCACTAAGATCAGAATGAAATAGCAAAATTAGGGGTTTGAGCTCTTACGGGCCTCTGTCAGATTTTCCACGGCTCTTCTCCCCTCTGGGACGCATAGGTCTGGCCATAGATGTGTGTCTCAAACCGCACGCGTTCTTAGAAAGGCACACGCTTCTGTTGAAAGTTGCAGATGTCCAGGCTGTGCGGCGTGTTGTGCTCGGTGTCTCGTTGGCTGAAAGCAGCTTTTCCCCGGAAGACACATTTCCATCCGGGCGCGGTGCTGGAACACCGAGCAGTGAAGGCACGGAACGCGCATAACCACACAGCCAACCTTACACAAAAGAATCAGATGCACCGGTTGAGTATGTGAATGTTGATAAAAGCGACGAAGCTGTTTCTGACGGGAAAGTCGTTTGGGTAACTGTTCTGTGATGGACCCGCGAGCCACCCGCCCCGGAGCCACGCGCTCTTTGCGCTTATTGCCCTTTCCAAGATTTACCATGGTAACCATAGTTACCCACCGGATAAAACGGTGGTCATTTGATATAGAGCTTAATATGAAATAACAGCCACCACTATGAAACAAAGAAGTAGAAAGACTCTTAGAAGTAGAAGGTTCTTACGTGTGTATGATACAGGTGCCTTTTTTATTTCAAGTGAATTTTTAACAATTCAATCAGTGTTATATCAGTAAGGAATTGTTATCAGTACCATTTAAAGCTAAATCAGTACAGCCTATAAAATATATATTTTGGCATTGCAGAGTTGAAAATATAAAGTTTATGCTTAAAAGCATTTTTGTATTATTATGAAAGCATAATGGCAATTTATTTCAACAATTTACTTATATACCGAGTTGGGTAAATTATTTACAAATTATAATCATTGCACATTTTAGATAATATAATCATACTGGTTTTTTTTTTATTATTTATAGATTACTTTTTTGCCTAACTCGTTTGTCACATTAATTAATAAATAGGATAATATTGTACCATATTGATATAATAATATAAAGAGTACGAAAATACATTTTATTTAAGTGCATTAAACATTACATTACATCGAGGTTTCCCAAATGGGTTTGTGAAGGAACTACAGGGGGTTTATGAGTTTGATGAAAATTAGTAAATAATAATAAAAAACGTTAAATTAAATTATTTTAAAATCAACCAATATATATGTATAATTTATTTGTTTACCTGCATGTCATGTGACCATAACTAACAACAGTAAACCAATGAACATGCAAATAATTATTTAAATATTTATTTTAAAATCTCAGGGGTGCTTTAAATTTTAAAATAATTTAAAAGATGAAAAAGTGGATTAGGGAGAATTGTGTAAATAATGTGTGTAAATAATATGTAATCATGTAATCCATAAAATTAGTAAATAATAGGGGATAGACTGGGGATAGACTGGGGATAATAGGGGATAGACTGGGGATAGACTGGTGGTGGTTGAGGAGAGATCCCCATATGATTGTAAAGCGCTTTGGGTGTACGGAAATACACATGAAAGCGCTATACAAATGCATCATTCATTCATTCATTCATTCATAAAAAGTAATGCAGTCTGATTACAAGTATTTTAAAATGTAATTTTATCTAATTAGACTACAAGTACTATTTAATTTTTGCCATCTGGTTACTTAAAAAAAAAATAATTAAAAAATAAATATACACTGTGTGCATAATTATTAGGCACGTTGATATTGTGGTCATATTTTTTTTCCCAAGCACATTTGACCAATTCCAAACCACATTAATCTTAATAACTACTATTCATTTTGTATTTAATTATTTATAAGTGATATATAACTGTCCATGAAGACTGGAAGTGAAAAACTCCTTATATTCAGGTGTGCAGAATTATTTGGCACATTTTCTTTTACAGATAAAATAAGACAAAAAAGAGATTTACCTCAAACTGAAAAGTCAAAAACTATTTAATGCCCATGAGAAGGCAATACTAATGCAATATTGGAATTTGCAAAGTTAAGGCAGGACCACCAGACAGAAAAACGCTTGTTGCGTCTGCATTGTCAGAAAAAAACAGGTGGAGGAGAAAAGATGCATGTTAATTGCAAAAAAAAAAAGTAAGAATTAATGTAAGGAATTAGATATGAAACCATCAGGAACCATTTAATCTCCAGCGCCACCGTTTTCCAGAACTGCAACCTACCTTGAGTCTCCAGAAGTGCAATGTGTCAGGTTCTCAAAGACTTTGCTTGGGCAAAAAATCCTAAAAAATGACCCTCAATTAATAAGAATAACATTCTGAAGTGTTGTGAAATACATGGAGACTGTTTTTTTATAGGCTTTATAGACAGATGAGTTGAGAGTGAGAGTGAAGGACCAGCACCACATCCTCTTGTAGCACTTTTTCAAAAATATATTTTCCAGAATCTGGCAGTAAGTTTTAAGAGTTCATTTTGGTCCATCTCTGCAAGACAGACATTTCAGGATAGGGGATAGACTAAAACTGAAGTCCCAAAACTTACTGCCAGATTCTGGAGGATAAACTCGAAAGAGTGCTACAAGAGGATGTGGTGCAGGTCCTTCAAGATCCACTCTAGATAAATAGATAATAGATAAATGGCCCTATAGGTAGATAAAATTTATAGGTAGATAAATAACAGTACACCTTTTCTTCCTCTGGCAAATTCAAGCTTTAAATATTATACTTTATTTAAAATATCTTATATGTGATCCTGGATCACAAACAGTCATATAGCATGATATAGCAATAGCCAAAAATACACTGTATGGGTCAAATTATTGATTTTTCTTTTAATGCTAAAGATCAAGTATTGTAATTGCTAATAACTTATTGATTTTCTCAATATTCAAGATTTTCAAATAATTGTATCTTGGCCAAATATGGTCCTATCCCAAACCATCAATAGACAGCATATTTGTTAATGCAATAAACGCTAAAACTGTTTGCTCTACAAACCAGTGTGTTCATAATTAAGATGACACATTACAATAAAATGGCAAGACACACCAAACTGCAATATCAAGCAGGAAAACAAACTGTACAGCTAAATAAAATTTACTAATGGCCGCGTCCTCTGTCAGATGGTAAGAAAAGAAAAGAAAAGAAAAGGAGTGGAAGGAGAGTAGTCTGAATTGGGTTCTAGCATCCTCTGCCAGTTCACACATTGAACTCATTGCGCCAGCCGCGAGTGTTTCCAAGTCGACGGGGATCGCATCAGTTGGCTCGCTATTTTCCGTTCCAACGTCTTGTGCGAGAATACCGCGTTCTGACCCAACATTCCTGTGCGCTCGCTCGTCCGTTCAGACGATGTCCTGTGAAGACAGCGATTGGCTCTTGTCTCAGACCTTCCCCGAGGTGATCGAATGAGTGATTAACACTCAGTTTGTAACCTCTACAGTGAACTTCCTACCACTCCGATTAGAGAAGCTTACAGGCGGAATCTTATATAGCCTCTACAGGTAGACACACTTTTCAGTGGTGGTTGGAAGGGGAAAAAATAAATAAACGAATATGAAGTCATTTATATGAAGAGTGCATACATTGAGACGTTGTTTTCTATGTCGTTTATGTGTTTTAAAATTCAATGGCATTATTCTGTTTAAAACATTGCAAACTGTTCCCGGTGAAACTATCAAAGTGGGAATATGTTAATGAGGTCGCTGTGATTGGTCAAACCATTGCGTTCAAGTGTTTGCGTCATTACTGATTTAACCTTCTTGTCTTGTTGTTATTTCCCCGTCCTTATTTTTGAATTTCTTGTTACTGTTGCTAAAACTGTACCATCTGTACCAAGATACAAGTGAAGAGTCATCTACTTTTCATCAAACAGGCCCTCAAAGGTTTAATTTTAGCTTTCCACACATCTCCATGGGTGCATTTGTCACATTTACTGATATAAACGCAGTGCTGCTGCCAGATTCAAAGTTCATCAACTGATGTGGTGTTTCTGTCCCACAGGCATATGTGAGCTGTGTTTTATGGTTTCTCTGAGGTGGTTATTGCTGTCTGGTTCTCGGCTATTGGCTTTATGTTGTGTGTTTCTCTCAAGGGTATTAGGTAGGCCTTATGGAACGTGCGCAACTTGCTTACCACAGGTAATAAAACTCTATAGTTCCAACTCCTGCTTGGATTTGTCTTTACTTAGAGGTTAAAGCGGCTATTTCCTTGACTTTATGATTTTGCTGTAAGCATGCCCTATAGACCTTAGTCAGGGTAACATCACATTTACTTTTGACTGGAATAAAAACAAGTCTGTGAGGGATAGAAGTACAGTGCTTTTAGTGGATTGCACTGTTGTTTAACAACATGCCAACTGTTCAGCAGATGATACATATCCTACCAGACAAAAGTTTTTTTAACAGTAAGAGTTTTAATGTTTTTTAAAGTCTATTTTGCTTACCAAGCCTGCATTTATTGAATCCATTCTCTTTTAGATAAATGCTGTTCTTCTGAACTTTCTATTTATCAAAAAAATGAAAAATTATACTCAGTTGTTTTCAACATAATAATAATAAATGTTGAATATGTGACCCTGGACCACAAAACCAGTCATAAGGGTAAATTTGTCGAAATAGAGATTCTTATGTCATCTGAAAGCTGAGTAAATAATCTTTCCATTGATATATTGTTTGAAATAAGGACAATGTTTGTCTGAGATACAGCTATTTGAAAACCTGGAATCTGAGGGTGCAAAAAAATCTAAATATTGAGAAAATTGCCTTAAAAGTTGTCCAAATGAAGTTAGGACAACTTAGCAATGCATATTACTATCAAAAATCAAGTTTTTATATATTTATGGTAGAAAATTTACAAAATATCTTCATGGAACATGATCTTTACTTAATATGCTAATGATTTTTGGCATAAAATAAAAATTGATCATTTTGACCAATACAATGTATTTTTGGCTATTGCTACAAATATACCCTTGCTACTTAAGACTGGTTTTGTGGTCCAGGGTGACATATCTGAAAGATCACGTGACTGTTGTAATGCTAAAAAACAACTTTGAAGTCACAGGAATAAATTACATTTTAAAATATGTTTAAATAGGAAACAGTTATTTTCAAAATTTTACTGTTTTTGGTGCACTTCGGATCAAATAAATGCAGGCTTGGTGAGCGGAAGAGACTTCTTTAAAAAACATTAAAAATCCTACTGTTCAAAAACTTTTGAATGGTAGTATATTTCAGAAAAAAAAACATTTTAGTAGACAAAAACTCCATAAAACAGTTTACAGTCTATTATACAGTGCACATTATTGTACAGACTGTAAGTACATCCTTCACAGCCTTGGTTTCATCCTTATAAAATTCAAAATAGCGTCAACCCTGACTACGGTCCATAGCTGAGAAAGAAAATGACCTGCCTTAGTAAAAGTGCTTGCACTATTTAAATAAGAAAATACTCATCTATGATAAATAATTTCAATATCCATGCTTTAATTAATTTAAAGATGCACATTTTGGTTATGAATTATTTGCTTTTTAATATGAATGCTTTGCTTTCATACCATCGCTTACCAGCAGGAGGCATCATAACCACTCTAAACATTTTGATTTATAAACTAGTAAAAGAATATCAAACAAAATAAATATTATATAATAAATAAATAAATGAATAATCATAATATGTATATAGTTTTATTAGCCAATATATGACATTGACACAACAAACAGGCTAGCTAATAAATATGAATATTAAATATTATCAATAAAACGTGTAAAGTTACATAAATATATTAAGTAGCCTAATTTTCTCCTTAAATAATCAAATAAATATTTCAGCACTGTAATAAGAGAAAAGAATGTGAGTGAATCGTGATTTAATAAACATTTTATTCACTTTTGCTAATATCTCATAAAATGGATGAGAATTTTTACATTAGATTATCCTTAAAAAAACGAAGCATAAAGAGTCGGTGTGCCCCCCGCGTTCACCCGGGGCGTGTTTTGATAGCACTGTAGGTCGTTTTCTCCTCACACAGCTGCCGCTTTCCGTTACAGCCGGTGCGCGCGCGCACTGTCGCTCTCTCTGCTGCGTTTGAACGAGCACCGCGGTCACGTGAGCGAGACGGCAGCAGCAGCGGGCACGGTGGCACCGCAGTGGATACACGGGCAGCTTCGCTCCTGTGCACCACTACAATCTAGGATCAGAGGGAAGCCGAGCGAAACCGAAAACCGAAAAAACCCGCCCGGTGATGACGGGTCTCCAGTAACGCGTCTGCTCGCTGTCCATCCGCGCTCACACTCATGCGGTCTATTTTTGCACCGTGAATTACACGTTTGACACCGTGTGCTCGGGAGATACAGAGAGGCACCGAGGCTCGGATGTGTTGAAGTCGCAATGGCAGACCGTGATTCGTTACCGCTGCCGTTGGAGGTGCGCGCACGGCTCGCGGAGCTGGAGCTGGAGCTGTCGGAGGGTGAGTAACGTTAACGTTAGTTGCCCGTTTGCCCGGTCAGAGAGGGAGAAAGTGAACGACAGAAGGAGAGATGAACGGCTCAGAGCGCTCGATACATGTATCAGATTTTAAGTGAGCGCGTGTTTACGTTTGCAGAACCGGACAGAGCGGTTCCGGTGACCTTGGATGAGGACAGGAATGTGTATATTAAGACATTATATCACACTTTTGATACGTTGCTGTTGGGGGTGTTTTGGAATTTAAAGTGTCTCTCTCTCGCTGTCTCTCCCTCTCATATTCCGTTTCCATTCTCCATTCCAGTGAGCTGTTCATAACACGGCCACCGCCTTTGTGAATACATAGGGCACGTAAATCAGTTATAAGTGAAGCTGGTATGTGTGAAACATTGGGATATTCCTCTGGCTTTCCTTTGTTGTGCATTTTGCAAGTAATGCGCTTGGTCAAAGTTTTAAACACACAGTGTATCTCTCTGTCACTCTTTGATATTACATGAGAAACCCATGTGATATGAGATAGCCCTTTGATAGTTTTCTGGTCACACATATTGGGATGAATATTAAATGTACACACAAGCAATAACCATAATTCATGATGGCCATAAAAACTAAATTTTCATGAGGGCCAGTGAAAATGTTTTATGACCACAACGAATTTTGACCAGTCTTGATTTGGGGTTTCAAACTTTTATTTCGAGGACCCCCAAATATAAGGATCTTCTTGTGAGGGGGAAAAACTCAGAAAAAGACAGCTTGTTTCCAAAAGGTTTCCTTTTATTTTATTTTTTTTACTGTACTAAAGCCAAAATTATTAATATATTATCTGATAATATTTTATTGTATTAAGTTAACTGTACACTACCAGTAAAAAGTAACTGTACAGTACCAGTAAAGATTTTTACAGTTTTTTTAAAGAAGTTTTTATGCTCACCAAGCTTGCATTTATTTGATCCAAAGTACGGCAAATGCAGTAATTTAAAAAAAAAAATTTTTTTCCATTTAAAATAACTGCTTTCTATTTAAATATATTTTAAAATGTAATTTATTCCTTTGATCAAAACTACATTTTCAGCATCATTACTCCAGTCTTCAGTGTCACATGGGCCTTCAGAAATCATTGATCAATATGCTGACTTGCTGTTCAAGAAACACTATTCACTATTCAAAAGTTTGGAGTTGAAAATCAAATACTTTTATTTAGCATGGATGCTTTAATTGATCAAAAGTCAATTATAATGTCACAAAAGTTTTCTGTTTCAGATAAATGTTTTCTATTCATCAAAGAACTGAAAATTTCTTCTCAGCTGTTTTCAACATATGTTTTTTTGAGCAGCAAATCAGAATATTAGAATATTTTCTGAAGGATCATGTGACTGGAGTAATGATGCTAAAAATTCAGTTTTGAAATCACAGAAATAAATGATTTTTTAAATATATTCAAATAGAAAACTGTTATTTTAAATAGTAAAAATATTTCAAAAATGTATTATTTATTGCTGGATTTTGGATCAAATAAATGCACGCCTGGTGAGCAGAAGAGACTTCTTTAAAAAACATTAAAAATCACACTGTTCAAAAACTTTTGACTGATAGTGTATATGTATAAAAAAATATAAGAGAAACCGTTTAAATGTATTTGCATGATACATATCTTTTAAAAGCAGCTTCACTGCACTGTTTTTGAGCGCACGTACATTGCAAGGAATGAATAATAAATTTCTCACAAAACTATGTAAAAATGCATGTTTTGTTTTTCACTGACCCGCTAGCAGTCCCCTAGGGGCTCTGTGGATCCCATTCTGAAATCCCCTAGTCAGCCCTACTTGTTGAACGGCATCAAGGAGAGATGATTGCATTTGTTATGCCTGCAATGTTAGAAATACATTTTTAGTAAAAAATACTCCATGTAGTTTCTCATTTATAAGCCGCTTACTAAAAAAGGAAAACCCTGCATGTATAAAAAAATTATACAAGAATGGGAAAATAGTTTAAAATAGTTTCGGATGAATGTCACACCATTGCTGTGGGGACTTAACCCGGTTTGTGAAGTGCCACATGGCCAGTTCAGTGGAGAAGGGTGTCTGTGTTTTGTGGTTTATGTTTCATGTAGATTGCATCATTTCTCCTAACAGAGAGACCAAGAGAAGGATGATTCCCCTTATTAGGCCACATCTGCCGCCGTCCCAGCGCTCTGTTATTTTGTGTACTTCAATCAGATATTAAATAATCCATCATGATGTCTGTTCCAACACAAACAGTTCAGGAGTTCAGAATGTTCCCATTGACTCCTGACCCGGTCCAATGAAATGGATCGAGAAAATACTTCCAAGAATGCCTTATGTTTTAAAGCTTTTTTTATTGTATACTTTTATTGTATAAATTTCCATAAATTAGCGTGTGTGACATGTGTATTCATAAGCTCGTTGTATATCACAATATCCTATTTGTGAGTATGGATTGGGGCATCTGTTGTCACTGTTCTGTTGCTTTGGCTTCTGGCCTAGTTTCCACGCATGCTGTCATCTGATTGGCTTTCTTGCCACAGGCAATTGTTTCATTGGTTCTCAGACTCTCATGCTGTATTCGGATTGGCTCTGCGGACAAAGGCTTATGGGGGCAGAAGTGTCATTCTGGAGGATTAGGGTCTTCATCTGATCAGAGTTACATTTACTTGCACTAATGCGCTCATGCGGAATATAATCGTGTATTTATGTGGTCTGATTTTGATAACTGACAAGTGTCTGTCATAGTTTTATTAAACCCATAGCATGACTGATGCTGTTTTAGTAAGATGTTGCTGTTTCTGCTTTATTATGGATCCAACAAAATAATTCTGTTCTAATGATAGTTCCTCAGTGAGCTGCTTTGTTGGAATGATTGCAAACAGGAGGACTGTGTGTAAATATGGGTGTGTTAGAATGACATTTTCACCTGTGTGAACAGGTGTCAGCACTGGCACAGCTATTACTGTTTACATATGGATTCTGCAGGGCATTAAAGTGTTACAGCAAGATTGTATTGTAATGGCAATGAAAAGGAAATATACGCAATACAGTCTTAAAAATAAAGGTTCTTTATTAGCGTCTATGAGTCATGAAGAGCCTTTAACATCCACAGATCTTTCCCATTCCACTAAAGGTTCTTTATAGAGGCAAAAAATGTTTCAGTGCTAAAATGTTTGGTGCTGCTGATGCAGGAGTTGGCATTAGATATAGAACTCGGATACACTGCGTTTTGTTTACAAGCAGAGGAAGACGCGCAATGTACATAAAACAGTCTTAGTAAATATGTCTGAAGATTTCGACAGGGATGGTGACTTGCAATTTTTTGCCCAGCCTTACTCATTTGAACCAGAATATACAGTCGATGAATTAAGAGAGATGGATGTTCTGAGATGAAATTGTTGAATGAAGTCATTATTTTTGCTTTCTTTCGCACAAGGAGTATTGTCGTAGCTTCATAATATTACAGTTGAACCACATGGACTATTTTAACAATGTCCTTACTACCTCTCTGGGCCTTAAACGTGGTAGTTGTGTTGCTGTCTATGCAGGGTCAGAAAGCTGTTGGATTTTATCAAAAATATCTTATTTTGTGTTCTGAAGATGAACAAAGGACTTACAGGTTTGTAATGACATGAGGGTGAGAAATTAATGACAGAATTTTCACTTTTGGGTGAACTTTCCCTTTAAGACACTGCATGTTAACACAATGCACTTTGCTTTGTTCATATCAGTTGTTGGTGAATATTGTGTTTAATAAATTATTGTACATTGATGATGAATGAGAGAATTTAGGTTTTTTGAGGTTGACTTGTTTTATTTTTACCATCTTTTTTTACCATCTTCAGTTGTGAGAAGTGATGGTAAAAATGAGAATTCTATCATTACTCGCCCTCAGAATTTCCAAGCTTGTCTTTTTGTACAGTGAAGGTCTGTTTCTCACACAAAGCTATCGTAAGGCTTCAGAAAATTGGAAAATAATGCACAACCCATAAGGTCTTCTTTTATGACGCATTTATGGTGCTTTTTTTTGTCATTTCCGGAGCTTGATAGTCCTGTTTCCCAGTCCCGTATTGAATGGAAAAGAGCAGTATGATCATTGTTTTGTGTTCTACAGAAGTCATGCAGGTGTGGAATGATATAAGGGTGAGTAAATGATGACAGAATTTCATTTTTGGGTGAATTATCCTTTTAAGGGAGAAGTTTTTTTTTATGTAATACTTTCTCAGATAAATGTGTTGAGAGACAACTTTAAAGGGTTAGTTCACCTAAAAATGAAAATTCTGTCATTAATTACTCACCCTCATGTCATCAGACCTTCATCTTCAAAACACAAATTAAGATATTTTTGATGAAATCCGAGAGCTTTCTGACCCCTACCATGGTCCTACCATGATCAAGGTCCAGAAATGTAGTAAGGCCATTGTTAAAATAGTCCATGTGACATCAGTGGTTCAACCGTAATATTATGAAGCTACGAGAATACTTCATTCAACAATTCTTCTTCTCTGCGTCACCCTAGCGCCATTTTGGAGTGTCACGACATATGCGCGTGATTTCCTCTGCACATAAACAACTAGGGATGCTCATATTGACCGTTTAACCGTTAACCGACAGTAAGAATTTTAACCGATTATTACTATCAGTTAAACGGTTTAAAAGGGTTTTTTTCTATTCTTTTTTTTTTTTTTATGTTTGCTGCATGGTGAAAGAAATAATGCTATTTGTAAGTTATCTGTTTACTCACGCGTGCATGTCGACACGTGCAGTGTGGCTGTACAGACATATTTCGCTTCACCTTTACTTAGTAAACAGATGTATTATATGCAACTCAATGGCAAGTGGCGTTATTGGGTTATCATCAGAGAGTGAATCCGTGAGTGAATGTATTCAAATTCTGAATGAATTATAGTCTAGAAAGTGCGCAATAGGCGCTCCCTTTACAATCACTGGAAAGCTATCACTCATCCTAGAGTAGTTCATTGCAATCTCATAAAGTTATTAAAGAGTAATAAAATAACCTTTACACTGCACAATTAATCTCTTATTTATATAATGCCAACACTTTGTTTTAATAAGAGAGTTCGCGAAAGTGTAGAAATCAGCAAAACTGAAACCGGCACTTTGGTTGGTGAGTGGATTGTAACATAGCCTCCTCTGATTGGCCACAGTGATAATCAAATCAATATACATGTCTGTGATTGGCTATTGCTGAACGCTGTAAAACACGCGCTTCTCCACACGCATATGACAGTGGATGGAAGTCCCGAACCGCAAATTGAAAGGGTTTTTGTGATGGTGTTTTTTTTCGCGGATCTAAAAGTTAACAGGCAGCGGTCCTGCCTATCCATACAGCATGTGGACATGTTAAAAACTAGGCACACTGAGGTATTGGCTGGCCTGCTATATATTTTTATGTCTGACGAGAAGAATAAGACCGGTACAGTTCTTCAAAGTGCATAAAAGGATTCAGTGTGTTTTAGTTTTGTCATCTTAATTAGGTAGTTATTTAATTTATACATATTTAGTGTAGGCCTATTTATATTATTCTTTTTTTTTCATTCAGATTTTCTCTGTTCTCAGAACCGCTGGTGATGCGTGATAATTGAAGTATATGTCAATACAGTTTTTGTTGTAGCTCTGTATGCTGCTGTTTGCACGTTAAAATAAAACATTTGCTTGTATTTTTAATGTATCATCACAGATACTCGTGCATTCTATTTTTATTTTAAACTAATTTATTATTCTAATTTTATCAGTTAACGGTTAATGTTCGGATAACGAGCAGCGGTTGTCGGTCAGGAAAATTATCCGAAATGAGCATCCCTATAAACAACGCATGCACATTGTGCTGCTGACATAGAACACGCATGCGCTGAGCCTTGTTTACGCTCAGAGGAAAGCACGCGCATGGTTGTGATACTCTCCACAATGGTGGCAGATGGGATGAGGAGAAGAATTGTTCAATAAAGTTGTTGTTTTTGTTTTCTTTGTGCGCAAAAAGTATTTTCGTAGCTTGCACGGTTGAACTATGATGTCACATGGACTTTTTTAACGCTGTCTTTCTGGGCCTTGAACTTGGTAGCTGCATTGCTGTCTATGGAGGATCGGAAAGCTCTCAGATTTCATTAAAAATATTTTAATATGTGTTCTGAAGATGAACGAAGGTCTTACGGGTTGAGGGACATGAGGGTGCCGTTCCGTTTTTTGCAATTAAAGGGATAGTTCACCCAAAAATGAAAATTTGATGTTTATCTGCTTACCCCCAGGGCATCCAAGATGTAGGTTACTTTGTTTCTTCAGTAGAACACAAACAAAGATTTTTAACTTAAACCGGTGCAGTCTGTCAGCCAAATAATGGCAGTGGATGGGCACCAAACCTTTAAAAGTAACAAAAAACATGCACAGACAAATCCAAATGACACCCTGCTGCTCGTGACGATACATTGATGTCCTAAGACATGAAACGATAATTTTTTTGCGACAAACTGAACAGTATTTATATCATTTTTTTACCATTGATACACAGCCACTGTCCTGAGCACGAGCTCATCATCTGGCACGTTACCTGTGTACGCGCTCTGGCGTAGTATACGCAAACGCCGTAAGAGGAAATCGGTAAAAAGTCAACAGTCCTGGATGAGTTCGCACAAGCAAACGTAATCTTTTAGCTTCAAATCGGTTTGAACAATCAGGATAAGCGCAAGTAATTACCGTTTTGAATAGCCGCTATACCCACAATATCTGTTCACTGTGTAAACAATGAGTGTCGTATACATGTGACAGATCGCTTCCGGAGTTTGCGTATACTACTGCTGGATGATGAGCTTGTGCTTAGGAGAGATGGATGTGGTTATGTATCAAAGGTAAAAAATGATATAAATACTGATTGTTTCGTGTCTTAGGACATCAATGTATCGTCACGAGTCGCAGGGTGTAATTAAGATTTGTCTGTGCATGTTTTTTTGTTACTTTTAAAGGTTTGGTGCCACTGCCATTATATGGCTGACAGACTGCACCGGTTTGAGTTAAATATGTTTGTTTGTGTTCGACTGAAGAAACAAAGTAACCTACATCTTGGATGCCCTGGGGGAAAGCAGATAAACATAAAATTTTAATTTTTCATCCCTTTAAGATCATTGCACACTGAGTCAGAAATTTTCGTATGCGTTTTTGTTTTTCGTCTGTGTCATCCTTTCTGATCAAAATGCTTTCTATGGATGTGAAAACGCAGGAAATCGAATCTGATCCGTACCTTTTTATGATGGACGAATGTTTCAAAGACAGTGTGTAAACGTGATTGACACAACATGAGGTTGTATTAATTTTTTAACATGCACAAGTTTCGGACGAAAATTTCGGACTCTGTGTGCAATGACCTTTACACTTGATGTCATTAAATGCGTCCTCTTAGAATGAGGCTTGTGGTTTCGTACAACCTTGCTTTTCAATCTGCTGAGATGTGCTACCCATGTTGTACTAGTAAACATGACAGTTTAAACTTCTGGTAGGTCACCCTCAGCAGGTAGGTCAGATTTTCATAAACTTAATAGTGGCCCAGAGAGAGACGGAATGGGGTGGCGAAATACCACTTTAAAGGTGAAGTGCCCACTTCACCTTTAAGGTGATATTTTACCACCCTATTCTGTCATCAATTACTCAGCCTCTTGTCATTTCAAACCTGTATGACTTTCATTCTTCCTTGGAACACAAAATGTTCTGACTGCAATGACAATGCCTGCGAATTAAAGCTTTCAACCTTCAAAACAACACAAAAGCACCGTAGAAGCATCATATAAAGTTTTTTTTTTTGCTATATTCCAAGTCTTCTAAGGCTGTATGATACTAATTTAACAGTATGTGATCAAAATGCTGAAATTTAAAGGTGCCATAGAATGGAAAACTGTGTTTACCTTGGCATAGTTAAATAATAACATTTCAGTACATGGACAAGACATACCATGAGTCTCAAACACCATCGTTTCCTCCTCCTTAAATAAATCTAGTGTTTGCAAAAGACCACCGAAAAATAGGTCAATTCCAACATAACACCGACTGTTACGCAATAGTCCCGGGATAGTTAATAATTACGCCCCCAACATTTGCATCGCCCAATCATCGGTAACGTCAGCACATCAGTAAAACAAGGCAAGCCACTGAAGGGACATGGTTAGCTTAATGCTAGCGCTAGCCTGTTACATTGCAGTACAAAAGATTTCACTTACCACATAAACAGAGAGATGACGGCGCTGATGATGGTGAATGATTTAGGCCACGATCACACCGAACGCGTCTTTTAGTTCTAAAAACGCGAGGCGCACAGCACTGCCTTTTTTTGGTGACTTTTAAAAAAAGGCAGTGTGCTGCCGTTGTTTTATGTTGCTAGGCAACGACCAAAACAGCTGTCCTGTCAGTCAAATCAAAGGATTATAGTGCCAGCGCTCTAAATCTTTGGTTTTTGCTGTTAATTAAACTGTCATATTAGCAGAAACCCTAAAAAATACAGCTCCGGGTTACCCACGACAGACACCAAAAGTTTCTTCACCAAAAGACTTTTTAAGCAACGGTAAACTTTCGTCACCACAACAGAAGGCCCGCCTCTCCATTCATTCGATTGGACGATGGAAAAAACGCGAATGACGTCGGGCGTTTTTCCGCTCAGAGTTGCTTTTTTTTCAACTTCAGTCGCTCAGAGCGCTTCTGCAAAAACGCAAGGCGCAGCAGGCGGCGAAAACGCGAGGCGCCTGGGGCGCATAAGTGGGGCGCATAAGCAGCGCGCAGAACGCTCACTGCCAACAGAAAACCATTCAAAAAAGGCGCCTCTCACTGCAAAAACGCGTTCGGTGTGATCGCGGCCTTACAGATCCCGAGTATCACTGACAGGCAGCTGAACTTGTGTTGTAAGTAAGCACTCCCTCTGTATTATAACTTTACACAGAGCACATGTGATCACAGTAATGAGACTAAAATGTCGGCGATTCAAAACGGCAGATTCAACAAACCACATATTAAAAGCGGCTAGAGCTCCTAATTAAATATGAATGTGCCAGCTATCCATAGGGACCATGTGACGTCACTGTGCTTTATCGCCGCCATTTTTGTGTCCGCGCTACCTATTTCAGTCTATGGTCACAGCAGCCACAACTACCAGAGGAAGATCAACAAAACTCCCAGAATGTTCAGAACAAGGATACAATATGCCCGGGATCTGTTATTCTGTTAGCTGTAACAACAATCATCAGAAAAAAACCTAACTACAGTTTTATTCGATCTCAGCAGTGCTTGAAGTGGGTCGGTATGCATGCAGTATAGCCTTTAGTGTACCGGTGTCATTCACGCAGGTGCTTTTCACAGCAAGGGTGTTTTTTTCGGCACAACAAGAGTAGTGGAATAATAATTAATTATTGAATAAGATTGTGAATCAGTACATTATAACCAAAATAATGCCTTAAAATGAAAAGAAGCATTTTTTTGCGATTACATCATTTTGAACCGATCAACTCGTGAGTCCAAAGATTTAGTAAACAAGAAAGCAATCGAACAGCAAGTTCAAAACAGTGCTAATGCAGAGAATAGTGACTTACAGTACATCCAGATGCCGTAAATTATTTGTTTCAGTGTGTATTTGGCTTAAGAGCAAGATTATGTTTTAGATTATGCAGTGTTTAGTGAATTATGAAAATTAAATAATAAACGCTAAACTATTGTACTACATAGCGTTCGTCATTGCAACGCCTGCAGTAAAGTATATACATGTAAAAAGGTTCTCAAAAATAATCATATTTGTTTTGCTAAAACTATTTATGTACAATTACTCTAAAAATTATTTGTCATACAAAAATGGCACACAAGTTACACACAAACCATCGTCCCGAGTAAATGGTACCATTGTGAATTGTGACTGGCTGCACAAGTGGTGTAATAAACTAAACTAAAATTTTATTGTAGCCATATAGCTTGAATGAATACAAATGCATATGTTAAATAAAGAAATCTCTTGCTTTTGGTGCTTGAATTTGTGCTTCAATAATGAGATCCAGGTTTAGGAATACACAAGACGTGAAAGACGTCTTCCCTCAGGTATATTTTATGTTTTCTTGGCTTGCTGGATGTTGGGCTTATGCTCAATAATCACATTTTTTTTTTGCATTCGCCAAAACTAATTTGCCGAAATCTAAGCGCGGACTGTAAGGGAATTAGTGCCGTCAGCACGAGTCCCGTTCGCTGTGAAGTAGTGACCAGGATTCTTCAAGGTCTTAAAGCCTTCATCGAGCGACTACGTTCACAATAATTTACACTTTTTGTCCTAAACATACAATCAAGTCAAATACACAGTGTGGGAAGTAGTAGTAAAAAGTAATTTCTTATTTCAATTTATTATTAAATCTCATTTAGATGCGCTGTGTCTGTTGTCATATCGGACACAAATATGGCGGCGAGCATAGCGGAAGTGACGTCTTTGGTACCCATGAATAGAGATGAACAGCTCTGTGAAACAACCAATCAGAGCAGAGCTCATTAATATTCATGAAGCTTCCAAATAAGGCAATAACAGAGCATTTCATTCTAGGGACAAATCCTAGGGTTGTAAATGGACCTGTAAAACCATTTCTGGAGATTTTTTTTGCCCTTTCCTATGCCATATACCTTCTGTTGTGTTGTCTATGTAGATATCAGAGAACAATTTAAAATATTCTCTCAATGCATTCTATGGCACCTTTAAGTAACTTATTGACATCTTACTCTTAAGGGGAGCTGTTAACCGTTGCAACTGTTGATTGAAACATCTAAAATTTTTGCTCATTAGCCTAATTCCACCTGCATGTAAACATCTTAACATGTTTTATTGGCGCGTTTATGTACATTTTTAGGACTATGTGATAGGGAAGCCTCCTGCAGCTGCAGGAGAAGTGGTAACGTTACAGTTAAAATGCTGCATCTGTAGAAACTGCATGAGAGGAGAATATAGATCTGTGCATCTGAGTGTTTCCTGCTGACATATTGCAGTATTCTGAGGCTTTATGTAACATCACAACTTGCATAATAAATTAAATACTCAGATCCATGAATGATTTGACGTCAATAACAATTATTTCCATCTGTTGATCACACAATCAACAATAAGTTTAGAAAACTTATATATGATATAGCGCATGAGTCATGCTATATTGTAATGCTTTAATTGTGATTTTAAAGCTTGACAGCCCCAGTCCCACCCACTTTCATTATACTGAATAGAGCGGCCAGGATATTTTTCAAAACTAAATTTTCTGTGTTTTACAAAAGTAAAATACAGGTTGGGAACTCCATGATGGTGAGTAAATAATGGCAAAATTAATCTGTTAAGACTAGATTCACCATCTCTAGGAGTCATTTTGAGTGAACTATTAGTAAGCCCTTCACCCCTATTTCTGCTTTCATAAACACCTCTATACTTGTACTACAAACAGAGCCGTTCTGTGTTGTCCAGCCCAAGGCAGTTTGAAGCCTAAAACAAGATTTGTTAGCTCGACTTGTCTTTGTTTGGCACCGTTGCAATACTTGTGTTTGCAATCTGACGTTCATATGAGATGTAGTGTTATGTTTTGAAAATGTCTTTTGCTGCTTGATTCAGTAATTGTACTCTCAACTCTCTAAGTCATTTTAGTAAGAAAGACTTTGGCCATGAACTGTGTTATAGTGTACAGAGACTCTGTGAAAGTAAACAAAGTTTATACTCTGGTTTCTATGACCAGTGTAGCAGATGGACTGTTTAGTGTGAAGCAGGTCTGTTTGGCTGCAAAGCTGCTTTTCATTTATCTTCGGAATAAATGATTTGTATTTAGGCAGTTTTTTGTGTTCCCTGTTATATTGTCCAGACCAGGTTTTTCCAACCCTTTTTTTCAGCTGAACCTCTTTGACCTAAAATATTTACTTGAAGTATCCCCTGAGATTTTAAGTTTATATTTTCAAATTTTCATTTAAATCAACATGCGGTTTTATTTACTACACACATACTGAAGGGTGTGTGATATATGAATGAAGACATGAACATAATCTCTAGAACTGCTTCTGTTTCTTGTGAGAAGAACCAAAACTACCATCACATCATATACAAACAGAAACTTAAAGGTCTTCACAGCAACCCGTCAAAATATAAGTTCAGTTTAACTTGAAGAAATTGTGAGAGAAATATGTTACTTAATGTAATGATAGTACTACTAACAATAAAAATAAATAAATAATAAAAACATTATTTTTAAAGAATGTTTACTTGGAAAAAAAGATTTACCAGAAAAATGTAGATACACAACAGTATTTCTAGGGAAATAAAATCAATTATTTAGAGATGCTTTTGATTATTACAATTTAATGTAACCATTCAATTGGGAATCCAGAAACTGAATGGAAAACACCGACTAAATTTGATAGAAAAAAATATTTCATAGGCCCTTAAAATGAATTTTTTGTTAAACTTTTAATAAATTGAGGTTAAGTTGTGAAAGTTTCATGATTTCAATTAATTAGACATGCTTTTTTATTAATGCAAATTTAATTTAACCATTAAAACACAGTCTAGAAAAATTAAAACGGAAAAACAGAATCCAGAATAATTAAAATATGGAAAACATGGAATTTGGAAAAAGAAAAACAGATTTCATGTTCATGGTTCTCTGATGTCAGTTGTAAAATTATTTGTTAATTAAAATGTAATATTTTATTTAATAACAAGCATTAAATTGACTTGAAAACCCTGTTTCAGACTTAAGGTTCTCAGACATTCAAGTCTACATTTACAAAGCTAATGGCAAGAATTATTATTTATTTATTAGTTATTTATTTATTTATTTATTTTTATTTATTTATTTATTTATTTATTTTATTTTATTTCCAAAAATAAATATTTTGTGTTGTATAAGTAAATGGGTTTTCTGAGTATGCATTTTTCATATTTAGCCTCATAATGTTTATTAAGTGAACAACTAGATGCATAACTTTTAATACTTCATGTGTGTGTATGTTTATTAGTGGGTTGTCATGGGAAGTTACTCTTTCCACAACTGCAGCTGTCCAAAAGCCTGTCATGATGCTATTTTTATCCATTCTTTCTCTCTCTCTTTTTCTCTTGCTCACATGTATACACATATACAGCTTACTGCCTCAAAGATATCAGCCTTTTCTCTTTTATTATTAGAATTATTAATGGGAGTTTTATAAGAATTGATGTAATCATAAATATTGTTGTTTTATATAAGGAATGTTATACACTCGGTCTCCGAAGAATTCGGTTCTCTCCTAATTTCCATGCTTTTGCATTCATCTAGAGCTCCAGGCTGTCTTAGAGCAGAGTGTGTGTGTTTGTGTAAGACGTGACCTACATACAGTTTTATTATGCTGTTTATGATGCTGTTGGCATTAGATTGGTTGGTTAAGCTCTCACCTGCTAGTCTTACATCTTTAAACAGGAAACCTGCAGAACATCAGCCAGATAGGCCTACTGAAGTTCAGAACGGTCATCTTCAGGCCAATAGAAATATCATGCTTTTATGTGAATTAATGGATTCCTCAAATGGATGGGTTTGGGGATCATTTAGATTTTAAATGAGTAGAAAAATAAACATAATAGCCCTTTATCACAATGATATGATTGCAGAGAGTCATCATGCATAATTTCATGTTGTATTGCTGATGCTTTTTAGAGTGATTAAATCATCTTTTTCCAGTTACACTCAAATTAATTGTTTAGTTACACAAACCAGAGTTCTTCAGTTGTCATTTAATTTCTAAAGTGATAGAAGTCTAATCTGCACAGTATTAATAATCAACCATCATCAGCTTCAGTTTCAGCTCAGATGACTCTTACACCTTCAGTGAAGGTCTGAACAGTGTAGCATGAATGACTATTATACTGATGTTATCATGCCTTCTTGTCTTGATTATTGCTGCATGCCAGTAAGCTGAAATCTCCAATGAAACAACAGGTCAGAAACTGACTGTGGGTCTATACCAGATTTTACAAATGTGTCTAAGGTCCTTCTGTTGGGTAGAACCCCATCTAGCTTCCCAAACAAGTAAGATGTTGAATATAACCTGGATTACGCAACATGCTGGAAGCGTTCCTTGAGGCAAAATGAAAATCCATGTCAAGTGTGATGTTTGTGCATGAAGTTTGTGCTTTGGCTGTCCTAGTAGTGTTGATGGGAGTTCAAGAGAGAAGTAGTGGTAGTTCTTTTTGAATCAACCCTCTACGCACTCCTTGACAATAGAATTGCCATTGGGTAGTAGGCCTACATTTTTTACTTGATTACAAGCTTATGTTTGAAAATGGCACAGCTTTCAGTTAACATTAACAGCAGTCAAGCATTATAAAATATTATAACAAGGATTAATCTGGGATTAATGAGCTGCTGGGTTCATGAATATTAATTACGTTGTCTGTGTTTGCTCAAACTGATTTGCTGAAATCAAAACAGGGACGATAATAGGTGAGCGTCAGCCAATGAGAGTGCCGTTTGCGTATTAGTTCTGCATACTACTAGAGAAACTAGTTTTTTTTATATTCTGTTTATTGAGATGTATCATAGGCCCTATGATATAACAATGTACATATAACAATTTAATACAACAATGTTGTTCTTAAAAGTTGAAGAATTTCAAGTTAACTCTGCATGGTATATCAAATGTTTTTGAACAGTAAGATTTTTGATGTTTTTTTTGAAGACGTAAAGTTTTAAAATAGTTTTACTATTTAAAAAAACTGCTTTCTATTTGAATATATTTTAAAATGTAATGTATTCCTGATTTCAAAGCAGATTTTTTTCATCATTACTCCAGTCACATGATCATTTAGAAATCATTCTAATATTCTGATTTGCTGCTTAAAAAAAACATTTTATTATTATTAATATTATTTTGTTGAAAACAGCTCAGTAGAATTTTTTCAGGTTTCTTTGATGAATAGAAAGATCCAAAGATCAGCATTTAGCTCAAATAGAAATCTTTTGTAACATTATAAATACCTTTATCATCACTTTTGATCGATTTAAAGCATCCTTGCTAGATAAAAGTATTCATTTCTATCACCCCCCCCCTCCCCCCAAAAAAAAATCTTGAAAAAATTTATTCAACTGTTTTAAATATTGATAATAATAATAATAATAAATGTTTCTTGAACATCAAATCAGCATATTAGAGAGATTTCTGAAGGATCATGTGACACTGAAAACTGGAGTAATGATGCTGAAAATGTAGCTTTGATCACAGGAATAAATTACATTTTAAAATATATTCAAATAGAAAGCAGTTATTTTAAATAGTAAAAATATTTCACAATATTACTGCTTTTGCTGTATATTGGATCAAATAAATGCTGGTTTGGTGAGCAGAAGTCATTTTATAAACATTATAAATCATACTGTTCAAAAACTTTTGACTGGTACTGTATGTAAGACTCTCTCGCTCTCTCTGTCACTTTCTTTGCGTGTGTGTGTGTGAGAAACAGTGCTCTCAGCAAAGCGACAGCAAGTCGTGCACCTTCACACTAGAGTTTACGGTATGTCAAATACAGGTATGCTGCGCATCCATTGAGATGAACTGAAAAATAGCACAGACCGCTTGACGGAGAGTGAAACTCTGAAGCGCTCAGTCAGAATGTTCGGCGAGTGAAAATATATTTTTGCTAAACTTATACTTAGCCTTCAACTTACACACCCGGCGAGTAAAATCTAAGAATTTATTAGCCAATGGCTAATGTTAGACATCAATTAGTCGCCCAGAGTGTAGATTCAGTCGCTTATGCGAGTGATTTACTCAGAGTTTTAGAAGAGATGTCAAAAAACACACTGAGCTCAGATTTATCAAAAAATCTTAAATCAAGTTTCCATTAAAAAAATTGTAAAATAATATTATGATTAAAATAACTGTTTTCTATTTGAATATATTTTAAAATGTAATTTATTCCTGTGATGCAAAGCTGAATTTTCAGCATCATTACTCCAGTGTCACATGATCCTTCAGGAATCATTCTAATTTGCTAATTTGTTGCTCAAGCAACATTCATTATTATTATTAATGCACCAATTTATCTTTTGAAACATTAGAAACGTCTTTACTGTCTTTTGATCAACTTAATGCATCCTTGCTGAATAAGTGTGAATTTCTTTAAAAAAAGACTTCAAACTTTTATCAGTCATTTCTCTTTATGACTTTTTAGGAATTTTATGCAAAACTTTATGGGCCAGTTTTAGTGATTCAGTGTCATTTAGAAGCTCTTCTCGCATTCACCTTTATTGTTTTGAGCTTTGAGTTTTAGTGCATTTCAAAAACCTGTTTTTTTTGCACAACAAAAATGCACTCCCTGCTCCTTTGAGCTCTGTTTAACAAGGTGTTTTCTCTCACAGATCTGGCTGAATTCACACAGCATTCTCTGTGAACCCGAGCATGTAAATCCCACAGGGTCAACTGTTTCTGAGAAACCTTGCATCAACAATCCTCCCACGCTCATTTGCTCAGATCACATGCCATAACGTGCCAATTCTAATGATCCGATTGCGATGATATCTGCATGCTTTCTAAATAGGGTTCACAGCCACATTTTTGGCTGTTTATTTTGACAAGCAGCCATATCCAAAAAGTGGCCAGCCACTGAGGTTGCGTAGGCTCTCATTGACATTCATATGCTATCTTGGGTTTGATTTGATTACATGTGTGCGTGTGCTCAGGTTTCAGTAGAAGCATATGTTATCTTGTCTTTGAATGTGAACGTATGTTATGTAAAGCTCAGTGCAGATTGACCTAGTAACCCAGTTAATGGCGTGACGTTTTCTGGTTTTCCCCTCCAGGTCTGTGCATGTGTGTACAATCAAGTCTTCTTTTTATGTTGAATGCAGAAATATATTAAAAGTTCAGGGGTTTTTTTTTTCTCTCCCTCTGTTGTTTGTAATGGATGTGGAGTCTCGTGGGAAAAGGGCCTCCATGTCTTCATTTCCTGCGGGTCTCTGAGGGGGCCACCACGCCTATGTTGCCATGGATATCAGTTGTGATATTATTTTTGGATGCAGGCATGCAGCATGTTTAGACTTGTGTTTGTTTACTAGAATTTGTCAGCCGCACTAGTTCAACACTGAATCATTTGGGAAAAGATTTGGGAAAAATGTAAAATATTAATTTGAGAGGCATCCAGCTTCTGTAAGTAATTGTTTTCCACAGTGTATTCTGTGTGAATGTGTGTGTTTCTGTCTTTTTGTGCCGGTTATTTTCCGAGATTACATTATAATGCAGTGTTATTCAGTTTTTGATGAGATTGCTATCTGACTTTTTATTTACACTTGGTCATCTAAATATGTAATTGCGATGAATTTATTTTTAATTAATTAATTGAAGCTCTACGTTTGCTGTGCTTCTTTGGATTGCTGCACAATTTGACCCAAAAATGTTGTGATTTATATACTACTACTACTACTACTACTACTAATAACAATAATAATAATGTTGTTATTATTATTGTTATTTTTATTAAACATATAAGATATATTACAAAAATTATGTTACTTGTAATATTTTACTGTAAAATTAAAGTCTAGTATTCAATACAAATATAATAATAATAATTATTAAACATAAATAAGATATATTACTAATTATATTACTTGTAATATTTCACTGTAAAATGAATATCCAGTATTCAACAAAAACATAATAATAATAATAATAATAATAATAATAATAATTATTATTATTATTATTATATTACTTGTAATATTTCACTGTCACTTTTATTTTTATTATTTAATATTGTTAGTTAATATTAATATTATTAAATAAGATATATTACTAATTATATTACTTGTAATATTTCACTGTAAAATTAAAGATAAAATTATTATTATTGTTGTTATTTAATATTGTTATTGTAAGATATTAACAAGATGTATTACTAATTATATTACTTGTAATATTTCACTGTAAAATGAAAGATAAAAATATAATAATAATTATTATTATTATTATTTAATATTGTTAATATTAATATTATTACACATATGAATAAGATATATTACTAATCATATTACTTGTAATATTTCACTGTAAAATGAAAGATAAAAATATAATAATAATTATTATTATTTAATATAGTTATTGTTAATATTAATATTATTAAATATGTATATATAAGATATATTACTAGTTATATTACTTGTAATATTGTTAATATTTATATTATAAATGTATAAATAAGATGCATTACAAGTAATATTTCACTGTAAAATGGAAGTCCAGTATTCAATAAAAATGTAATAATAATAATTTTATTTGACATCTGTAAAATTGTAAAAAAAAAAAAAAAAAATTTCAAAATTTTTTTTTTTGGTTTTCAAAAATATTAAAACATCAAGCTGTGGCTTCTAATCACACTAAGCTATATTGTGATTTAATTTTTATTTTCATTAATGATGCAGCCCTTCACAATATATTTGTGCAATATGCTGATATGACAGCATTTACTTCTGTGAATTCTGATGCTAATTATTGCAAGGCAGTAAAATTTTCTTTTGAACACCCTCTTTAGCCTAAATGTTAGTTGCTCTATCCATGTGTCTCATCCATAAATGCTCCATGTGTCGATTGCGGTCACATAGTTCTACATACATGGCCTGAGTCATGTCTTTTATGTGTTTAAAAAACATCATCTGAAGTGGTTTGAGTAACTGGATGACTATCCTCCTTGAATGCGTCTTGGAGACTGAAGAACTGCAGTGCTTGATGAAAAGCTTTGTTTTATAACTTTGTTTTATTTGTTTTCAGGTGATATCACCCAGAAGGGCTACGAGAAGAAAAGATCCAAACTTTTACAAGCTTACCTACCTCACACACCAGGTAACACGCATGCCATACTTTACTAAGCAGGATACCGTTTTTATTGTGTTAAGATTACATTTGAAACTCCCAAAGGGGCAGAGCGTCGCATCCCTGTCACACCATCTTCATCGTCTTCCTCATCCTCTCGCTATCAACGCCGACGGTCCACTGGCACAAGGGATGAACGTTACCGCTCAGGTGAGATAAAGGGCACAGATTTACACAGAAACGCACAGTCTGACTTCCAGAAGACATTATACAAGCTCTACAAGCAAACAGTTCAATAGCAGCGCAGCGGTCATATTCAGAAAGTGATGTTTTTTTTTTTTGAAGTTTTCGCTTTTTGTTTATTTCTAAATTTGATTATGGAAACCGCTTTCATTGAGTTCTTGTTTTTTTGTTTATAACATGTGATATGCTTAAACAATATCACATGAGCAAGAGTTTTTTAAATTTTATTTAACAGTTCAATAAACCATATTATATGTTCCCTATTTCCCAAACAAAGCCACAGCAAAACACAGCAGTGTTTTGTTACTGAATGAATCTATGTTTTTAAACAAAATGGTGAAATGAATGATTCAATTACTCACTCATAAAGGCAGTCACTTGTTTCATTCCTGAATGAATCAGATGATTAAACAAATTGGTTAAATGAATGACCCACAGACTTGGCACCACATACAGTTTTTTTCATCATTTCATATTTTTGTTATTTAATTAAAAACATTGATCTCATAACACTATTTATGCAACTTGCATCTACATATAGACCAATTCAGTGTTTGCAAACAGTGATGATTATCGGGTGGCAGAAAATGTCAATTTTCAAGTAGTGGTCTATGGAAGCCATGCCATTGAGGTATCTTCAGAACATGCATTTGGCTTAGATGTAACAAACCACTGAATTATTAAATCCTAAATAAATCTCTGAACGGGCTTGAAAAAGATCAACTCCACTGAACTTCAGTCCACACACACATACACAAACATAAGAAGCTTTTTGCGCTCTTTATGTATGTATAAACTCTGACTCTTTCTCTCAGATGTTCACTCAGAAGCTGTTCAGGCTGCGCTGGAGCGACACAGTGAAAGAAAGATGGCTGTGCTGTTGCCATCCAAGCGGCAGTCGCTCATCGGTCAAACCTCCATGGACACGTACACACCTCCAGGTGTGTGTATGTGCATGTGTTTGTGAGCAAGAGCCAGTGAGTAAGAGTTTGTTTGTCTATGTGTGTGTGACTGTTCTCTCTGTGTCTCTGCAGACTCGTCCTCCGGCTCTGACGCTGAGGGGTCTCTGGGGAGGGCGGGGGGAGTCAGCGTGGACTCCTGGATCAGTAGAGCTCTCCATGGCTCACCTTCAACATCTTCGTCATCATCGTCGCACAGCAACAGCTCTGTCAGCGCAGCCCGACTCGCAGAAACCAACATGCACTCATACGGCGGTAAGAGCATGTAAATACTCACATGGCAGCAAACAAATATGGATAATTATCAGTCATGTTATAAATTAGTGTTTGGGTCACTGTCAAGCAAATTCGATTTTGCTTTCACAAATATCTGGCGCATATTGAATATTACTGTATCTGTAGGAAAGACAAGCCTCTTACGCTTAATTCACTTATACAGTTAAGATCAAAAGTTTACATCCCCTTTCAGAATCTGCAAAATGGTAATTATTTTACCAAAATAAGAGGGATCATACAAAATGCCTGTTGTTGTTTATTTAGTACTGACCTGAATGAGATATTTCACATAAAAGATATTTACATATAGTCCACAATAGAAAATAATAGTTGCATTTATAAAAATGACCCTGTTCAAAAGTTTACATCCCCTTGATTCTTAATACTGTTCTTACCTGAATGATCCACAGCTGCATTTTTTGTTTAATGATATTTGTTGATGAGTCGCTTGTTTGTCCTGAACAGTTAAACTGCCTGCTGTTCTTCAGAAAAATCCGTCAGATCCCACAAATTCTTTGGTTTTCCGGCATTTTTGTGCATTTAAACCTTTTCCAACAATGACTGTATAATTTTGAGATCCACCTTTTCATACTGAGGACAACTAAGGGACTCATATGCAACTATTACAGAACGTTCAAATGCTCACTGATGCTCCAGAGAGGAAAATAACGCATTAAGAGCTTTTTGAATTTAAAGATCAGGGTAAATTTAACTTATTTTGTTTTCTGGGAAACATGTAACTATCTTCTGTAGCCTCTGAAGGGCAGTACTAAATGTAAAAATATGATATTTAGGCAAAATAATAAAAATATACACATCTTCATTTTGTTCAAAAGTTTTCACCCCCAGCTCTTAATGAATGTTTTTTCCTTCTGGAGCTTTAGTGAGCATTTGAACCTTCTGTAATAGTTGTATATCAGTCTCAGTGTGAAAAGATGGATCTAAAAATCAAATAGTCATTGTTGGAAAGGGTTCAAAAACACAAAAATGCTAAAAAACAAACAAAAAAAAAAACAGAATTTGTGGATCCTGAAGTATTTTTCTGAAGAACAGCAGGCAGTTTAACTGTTTAGGACAAACAAGGGACATCACTAAACAAAAAAAAAAACACAGCTGTGGATCTATTTACAGTAGGTAACAAGACTTTTGAACAGGGTCATTTTTATAATTTTTCTCTTATGGACTATTAACATATTTTATGTAAAATATCTTATTCAGGTCAGTACTAAATAAACAATAACATGCATTTTGTATGATTCCTCTCATTTTGGTAAAATAATGAACATTTTGCAGATTCTGAAAGTGGGATGTAAACTTTTGACCTCAACTGTATGAAACAAGACTTTGCATCTGATCTGGGCCTCTTTTAAACTTAACTCAGCCAATCAGTTCTATTTGCCCCACCAATTTCAGCCAGTTAGCTTCTAATGTTTAACTTATTCCATCAAATGAGCTTCTCATGCTTGACTCAAACCAGCCTATCAGCTTATTGCATAGTAAAAGAGTTATTTACTGCTATTATGACTGCTACAAGTAAATTTTTCACTTTCAATTTCTCCCCCCAGTTGGTCCGATGTCTCATCTGTCTCTGAAAAGGTGGGGCTTAAGAGAAATGGGTGTTTCTGCTGAGAATGGAATAGTTGGCAGGCACTCCACTGACTACCAATCAGATCGCCCTTGGTCGTCTTTGGATTCTGAGGGTCAGTATTTCATGATTCTTTGGGCTGACATAAAAGGGATAGTTCATCCCAAAAACGCAAATCCTGTCATCATCTACTCACACTTATGTTGTTCCAAAAATGTATGACTTTCTTTCTTTTGTGTGGTACATTTTTTTGTTTGTCCATGCAATGGAAGTCAATAGGCTTCAGTGTTGTTTGGTTCCTGGTGTTCTTCAGAACATCTTAATTTGTGTTCCACAGAAGAAAGAAAGTCATACAGGTTTCACAAGGGTTCATTTTACTGTGTGCGCATTTGCATCTGGATCCACTTGTGTGTTTTATCAACATATTATATATCAGTGTCAGTAATGGCATTTGCTTCTAGTTAAAAGGTTTACCTTCACAGCATTGTTTGATATGTATACACTTTAAATTTATCTGCTAAATTTATGTGCTTTTGCATCTAATTTCTAATAACTGATTCTGAGTCGTGACATTTATTGTGGTGAATGGTTTGTGTTTCTATACTGATGAGTTAACCTGTTTGTTTGTGTATTGCAGACAGTCTGTCGGCCCCTCCTGACATCACCAGCTACATGCCAGACCCCGCCCCCATCTCTGTTCATCGCCCACAGGTCGCTATGATAACCAGGCCCCCGCCCAAATATGGCAATGCTGAGCTGATGGAGACAGGAGATGGTGAGTGTGTGTGTGCAGAGGTCTGTTTTTAATCTGTATCTACACATTTGGCTATCTGCTATGTTTGAAAACTTTATTCATATTAAAATTATTAATTGAGTTCATTTAAAATGACAAAAACAAATACTGTTTAATCCAAATTTGTATTTTTTATGTAATTGCATGTATGTGTGTAGGTGTGCCTGTCAGTAGCCGCGTGTCGGCGAAGATCCAGCAGCTAGTTAACACACTGAAGCGACCCAAGCGGAGACCCCTGAGAGAATTCTTTGTGGAGGATTTTGAAGAACTTCTGGAAGGTTAAAATTTTTCCCCTCTCTTTGTGCCTCCTTGTTTTTATTTCGAAGATGAATATACACTGCTGTTCAAAAGTTTGGGATAAGTACGATTTTTAATGTTTTTTAAAGAAGTCTCTTATGCTCATTAAAGTTCCATTTATTTGATCAAATATACACAAAAAAGTAATATTATGAAATATTACTGCAATTTAAAATAGCAGTTTTCTATTTTAATGTGCTAAATATAATTTATTTCTGTGATGCAAAGCTAAATTTTCATTAGTCATTACTCCAGACTTTTCTAACAGTGTAAGTCTTTACTATCATATCTTATCAGTTTAACACAGTCTTGCTGAATAAAAGTATTAATTTCTTAATAAATCAGCATATTAGAATGATTTCTGAAGGATCTGAAGACTGGAGTAATGATGCTGAAAATTCAGCTTTAAATCACAGGAATAAATTCTATTTTAAAGTATATTAAAATAGGAAACCTCTATTTCAAACTGCAGTAATATGTAACAATATTAGTTTTTTCTGTATTTTATATCAAATTAATGCAGCCTTGATGAGCAGAAAAGACTTTAAAAAAATAAAAAACATTAAAAATCTTATGGATCCCAAACTTTTGGATGGCAATGTAACTGTAAAAGTCAATGAAACATATCCTGCGTGAGTTCACTGAAATACTTCTTACACTTTCACAGTTGGCAGGTCAAAGGTCTTGAAATTCATTACTCTTAGATTAAACGCTCCACACCCTTCACAGAAGTTAATTTGATCTAGCTATTTTTGCAGAGATCGAGGTGAAGTGCTTAAAGGGATAGTTCAACCAAAAATCTAAATCCTGTCTTCATTTATTCACCCTTGTGTTGTCTTTTTTGACATCTTTGATGCCATGAGGGTGAGTAAATGAGTAAAAATGTACTTTAAGTTAAACTATTTCTTAAAATTCACGCAATATGAATCCTGATAATATAGAACATGGGTCTCATCAACATGCAAATGCTTTACTAACCTTTTCTTGACGTTTGCCATGTGCAGTTCAGCAGCCTGATCCTTCTCTGCCACGCCCAGAGGGGGCGGAGTCAATCACCATACAAGGAGAAGAACTAGATGGACCCAAAAACTGCCCCGCCTCCCTGGAAGCAGCCCTTCTGCGCTGGGGAGCCATTGCACCTAAAGCCCCCTGTCTGACCACTACGCACAGCAATGCCAAACAACCCTACACACTTACATATGGTACACTCATATACATATATATCCATAGCCATTAATTGGATTTTATTGTCTTTGGTGGTGGGTGCAAGTTTATATCTCTTTGCTTATGTATTTGTAGGTAAGCTCTGGTCCAAGAGTGTGAAGTTGGCCTATAACCTTCTCCACAAACTGGGTTCCAGACAAGAGCCAATCATTCACCCTGGAGACAGGGTAAGAGAGTTGATAAATCTAAAATTTCAATTGTTTAAAAGTTTGGGGAGTATAATTTTTATTTTTTATATTTTTGTAAATGATACTTTTATTCAGCAGGGATGCCTTAAATTGATCAAAAGTGACAGTAGACATGTTTATGATGTTACAAAAGATTTCTATTTCAAATAATTGTGGTTCTTTTGAATGGTCTATTTATCAAATAATCCTAAATAAATCGATTCCACAAAAATGATAAGCAACACAACTGTTTTCACCATTGATAATAATAAGAAATGTTTCATGAGCACCAAGGATCATGAAACATTATGATTAAATAAATACATTCTTTTACAAATAAATGAAAAAAAAAATCTTACAGACCCCACAGTATACACTTCCAATATAAAAACAGAAAGCAGATATATACACACACTATACAGACATATATTCAAAAACTGATGAAGAATGAAGACTATATGTGACCCTGGACCACAAAACCAGTCTTAAGTCGCTGGGGTATATTTTTAGCAATAGCCAAAAATACATAGCATGGGTCAAAATTTTAGATTTTTCTTTTATGCCAAAAATCATTAAGAAATTAAGTAAAGTTCATGTTCCATGAAGATTTTTTGTAAAATTCCTACTGTAAACATATCAAAATGTAATTTTTGATTTGTAATATGCATTGTTAAGAACCTAATTTGGACAACTTTAAAGGTGGTTTTCTCAGTCTTTTTGATTTTTTTTGCATCCTCAGATTTCTGATTTCAAATAGATGTATCTCGGCCAAATATTGTACCATACATCAATAGAAAGCTTATTTATTGAGCTTTCATATGATGTATAAATCTCAGTTTTGTCAAATTTAACCTTATGACTGGTTTTGTGGTCCAGGGTCACATATGTGTATGTGTTACTGTAGGTAGCATTGGTTTACCCCAACAATGACCCAGCAGCGTTCATGGTGGCATTTTATGGCTGTCTTCTGGCTGAAGTTGTTCCTGTCCCGATTGAAGTACCACTTACAAAGAAGGTAACTGCTGTATATCAGCTTAGACAGGACTGCACATACTTGGAAGACTGAATAATCAGTCATAATTAAAAGAATAGTTCACCAAAATAACTTGTCTGGTTTTACAAACAATTCTACAAGAACAAATTTGCCTGAGGTGTGCCCTCTTGCTTTCTCCCCTCAAAGGATGCTGGAAGTCAACAAATTGGTTTCCTGTTGGGTAGCTGTGGAGTTGCCGTGGCGTTAACAAGTGATGCATGTCATAAAGGTCTTCCCAAGAGTGCTAGTGGTGATGTCATGCAGTTTAAAGGTGAGAGACGTCACAAGTGTTTGTTAAAACCACCTGCACATGAGTCTTCATAAAGGAACATTGTTATGTGCTAAACATATATGTGTGGTTTATTCAGTTTATATGTTTGTGTTGTTTATGTGTGTGTGTGTGTGTCTGTGTGTGTTCAGGCTGGCCAAAGTTGTTCTGGGTGCTGACTGACTCCAAACATTTATCTAAACCCCCAAGAGAGTGGTTTCCTCTCATTAAAGATGCTAACAATGACACAGCGTACATAGAGGTAACACACCGTGTGATTGTGTTTTAAATTCATTTGATTTGTCTTGAATATATCATCATTTATTTTATGATAATATTAATTAATGATGATTTTTTAAATAATACACTGCCATTTTTTTAAGACTTGTATAGCTTAATATAATGTAAATAATATTGTATTTTGGACTATGGACATAATTTTGATTATGTGAAATGGTTGCACTCAGTGAGCAACTGGCACTACCTGTTGCTTTTTTTACCCTAACACAACTAGGAAAATAAAATACTGATACAATGACCACAGATATTGAAAGAGCTTACAGGTGGCAATGGATATAAGCGTAGGCTTAAACCAAATCCTGTACCATCGATTTTTCCCGCAAGGAGTCTAATTGTCCCTGGATATCGATGAAATCCGCACTGGGTAACTCCTTTATTGGCCACAGTGTCATGACAAATGTTGGCATGTTTACATACTGCCAGGATGGCATCTAGCTTTTCTTGTCTCTGCCGTTTGTAAGCTCTTTCAATAGCTGTGGTCTACTTAAAGCCTCAAAGGCATCAGGGCTAAAGTGGAGAGAACAAATACGTGGGTCTTTAGGAAGTTTTGTCTTCCCATTCTTTTCTCCTCTTCTTCTTGCCAGGAAAGCAGTGAAGACTTACATCGCTTCTCTTGTTGCCCTATGACTGAAAATTACAACTAAAAGCTGATAAAAAAAAATATAAAATAAAAAAAGCTGCGATAAAAATAGCAACAGGTAGCGCCAGTAGCGCACAGTGTGCAACTGTTTCACGTTATTTTCAATCATTTTCATTATATATTAAGTCATACAAGTCTTAATATCTGGGGTTCCCTTTGAAAAAGTGAATGCTTCTATTCAGCAAGGACACATTAAATTGATCAAAAGTGACAGTAAACACATTTATAATATTACACATTTATAACACATTCTAACACATTTATAGTAAATATTAACAGGTTTCTATTTCAAATAAATGCTTCAAAAAAAATTTTTCCTGAGCACCAAATCAGCAGTTTAGATTGTGACACTGAAGACTAGAGTGATGAATGCTAAAAATTCAGATTTGCAATCACAAGAATAAATTGCATTTTAAAATATATTAAGGAAGTTAAAAACTACAAAAAAAACTATATGAAAATGACTTACCCAAAACTTTACAATAGTTTTTATATATAAAAATATGTTTTTATATAATTTAATTAAATTTGTATTTATATAGCAGCTTTTATATATCAGCTTTTAAATAGCTGCTTAATATGCAAGGGTGCATATATTGTGGATTTTTGGCAATACAGTAATCTCATTGCATTTATAATAAGAGTGGCTGTGTTTTGTGGTTTATTTACAGTATAAGACCTGTAAGGATGGGAGTGTGTTGGGAATAACTGTGACAAGAATGGCGATGCTCTCACACTGCCAAACACTTACGCATACCTGCGGATACACCGAAGGTAAGATATCAAATTATCACACTTGATACTTTTAAAGGGATAACTTGCCCAAAAATTAAAATACTGGGATGTCGTTCCAAAACCGTATGACTTTATTTCTAATGGTTTGTGTTTGTTTCAGCTGAGACTATGGTGAATGTGTTAGACTTTAAGAAAGGCATCGGCCTTTGGCACAGTGTTCAAACGGTAATATAAATGACTCCATTTACTGTATGTTGTCATTTATCAGATATGTGACCCTGGACCACAAACCCAGTTAACCCTTAAGTAGCACAGGTATATTTGTAGCAATAGGCAAAAATACATTGTATGGGTCAAAATTATCAATTTTTCTTTTATACCAAAAATCATTAGGATATTAAAGGGATGGTTCGGAGTAGAATTGACTTCATTGCTATGCACTCCGAAGCCCATCTAAATACCCCATCCGAAGTTTTTTTTTACCTTAGTCAAACATTTATGGAGATATTAGAGTTTTTCGAATTGCTTGTTACAGGAGTGAATGGTACATGTGATGTATCTCGCAAATTGCACCACTAAACGTGCAAGTAATCTTACCAAACTTGTACAGTAGTGTAAATAGGTTATGTACTCACAAAACGCTGCATCAGAACATTTGTAAGTCCACCATGAGTGTTTTAAAAACACGTTTTACCCGAGAACTACTAGTCTCAGAAACTACACATGGCGACACGTCGATACATCACATGTACCATTCACTCCTGTAACAAGCAATTTGAAAAACTCTAATATCTCCATAAATGTTTAACTAAGGTAAAAAAAACTTCGGATGGGGTATTTACATGGGCTTCGGAGTGCATAGCAATGAAGTCAATTCTACTCCGAACCATCCCTTTAAGTAAAAATCATATTCCATGAAGATATTTTCTAAATGTCCTACCATAAATATATCAAGACTTAATCTTTGTTTAATAATATGCATTGCTAACAACTTCATTTGGACAACTTTAAAGGGGATTTTCTCAACATTTCAATTTTTTGTTCCACCCTCAGATTTCAGATTTTCAAATAGTTGTATCTCAGCCTATCCTAACAAACCATACATCATGGAAAGCTTATTTATTCAGCTTATTTAAGATTTAAGATGAAAATTTAAAAAAAAAATATTGACCCTAATGACTGGTTTTGTGGTCCAGGGTGACATTTTTTGTAGCCTAACATGATCTTTTTTAGCCTGTCTTTCTTGAAAACATGATTTCTGCTTTTCTCTCTCTCTCTCTCTGTAGAGTGTGTTGAATATGTTACATGTGGTCAGTGTTCCATATGCACTTATGAAGGTGAATCCTCTGTCCTGGATCCAGAAAGTCTGCCAATACAAAGGTACACCTATGTACAAACACATACAGAAAACGTTTATCAGTAGGTGATAGATTTGCAAATTTTTGGTCTCCTGGCTTGTGCTCCTGCATGTTGTAGCCATTTCCTACATGTTCAAAGATCACCTATCACTCTAATCAGAGGCAATGTCTGCTGTATGAAACAAGAGCACACATAGTGTTATACATTATATTCAATAATCAGTCTTTTCCCATGTATGTGTAGCTAAAGTGGCGTGTGTGAAGAGTAGGGATCTACACTGGGCTCTGATGGCCTACAAAGACCAGAGTGACACCAACATGAGCTCACTGCGAATGCTGCTAATCGCTGATGGATCAAACCCCTGTGAGTGTGTTAATGATGAATCAAACCCCCTTGAGTGTGTGTTACTGATGATTCAAAGCCTGTGGGTGTGTTACTTTGTGAATCAAAAGTATATAAATTCTGTGTCTTTCATTCCCAGGGTCGATATCCTCTTGCGACGCATTCCTGAACGTGTTTCAGGGCTTGGGCTTGAGGTCAGAGGTCATATGCCCCTGTGCTGGCTCCCCCGAGGCTCTAACTGTAGCTGTGAGGAGGTATAAATACACTCACACTCTCTGTGCCCAGGAGGCACACATGTGCACACGTCAGTCCTGTGCTGAGGAATCTGTTTTCAGTTTAAACTCATTAAAATGGGAGGTTCTGTCTTTTGTGGTCGCACATCACAAACAACATAAACAGGCCTACGCACTGTTCATGCACACAAACACACACAAAACTATTAAGAAATACATCTGACTCAGATTTTAATGTCATGTAGTGAAAACTTCTTGGTTCTTAATCATTAAAATGTGTTTAATTGTGTTTGTGTGTGGTCGAAGTTTAAATAGTGTTATCAAACGGATATTACTCTAGACTTTGCAATATCGCTATAAAGTCTGGTTCACACTGCCAAGAATTGGCCAAAGAAACAAAAAAGACCGCCTGACCGACTTGTTACGTTACCAACCACTCAGTTAATTTTTTTGTGCCATTTGGAGACTGGTAAATCTGAAATTAGATACATAATATGTGATCCTGGACCACAAAACCAGTTGTAAGTAACATGGGTATATTTGTAGCAATAGCCAACAATACATTGGATGCGTCAAAATTATTGATTTTTCTTTTATGCCAGTAATCATTGGGATATTAAGTAAAGATTAAGTAAAGAATGTTCCATGAAGATATTTTGTATACTTCCCACCGTAATTATATCAAAACCTTTTGATTAGTAATATTCATTGCTAAGAACTTTAAAGGTGATTTTCTCAATATTTCGATTTTTTTTTTTTTGCATCCTTAAATTCCACATTTTTAAATAGTTGTATCTCAGTCCCATCCTAACAAACTATACGTCAATGGAAAGCTTATTTATTCAGCTTTCAGATGACCGATCTTTGGTAAAGCTAGTTGATCATTTCTTTCTCGGAAGCATTCGTTATAGTAGAGATTTGTAAATATGATTTGTAAAGGCAGGTTTCTCAGAAATTGTGTAAATCTAACCAGTCAGAATAAAGGTTGCTGTTTTGAGAAAGTGAGATCAATCATTTATTTAATGCTTTTTTTAGAAAGGGTGCATTAAATTGATCCAAAGTGATAGAAATGTTTTGTAAAAATGGGTTTACTATAGCACATACATTTTTATTCTTTTGAACGTCCTATTTATTCAAGAGTCCTGAAAAATGTTTTACAGTGTCCTCAGTAATATTAAGGAGCACAACCGTTAAAATATTAATATTAAATGTTTATTGAGCACCATAAATCCGCATTCTAAAGGATCATGCGATCAAGTGATGGCTGCTGAAAATTCAGCTTTGCATCACAGGAATAAATTACATTTTAAAATATGTTCAAGTAAAAAAAAAGGTTATTTTAAGTTGTAATAATATTTCACGATATTGTCATTTTTAATATATATTTTTAATTAAGGCGTGACACTGCAGGTGAATAGGGTAAAAAATATAACTAATAGTTATCACCTTACTTACCTACAGTAGTTAATTAACATCTAGAATGTTAGGTTTAAATATGCAAATGAGGCATTATTTAATGAAATATGCGCTAATTTGCATACATTTCTAGTACAAACACCGGATGAAGTCAGTTTCAAAATTCTTGTTTAATTTTCTTGACATCTCATTTTGTCACTTAAAAAACTTGAAAGAAAACAATGTATTTTTTATCATTTTTGGGGGAATAAAATGTATAAAATTATATATGAACAAATCCCTCTGTTTAAACCTTCAAAATATAGACAACAATAAAAATGTAAGTGTTACTGAAGTGGATTTTTATGGCTCAGTGTAGGAGAAAAAACTCATTTTGAGAAAACAGCCTTTAAAAATATGTATTGTAATTCAAATCTATTGACTTAAACAGACAAAGTGCTTTAAAACTTAACAGTGTCTTTTGAGTGTTTTTTTCCCACTAGTCTGAAAAACACTTTATGAAACACCAAAAAGCCCAAAATGTCAAACTTGATAGGTGTATGAAAAAACTGTTTTTGCCTGCAGTGTCTTCCCTTAAATAAATGCAGCCTTGGTGGCACACAAGAGACTTCTTCAAAAATATTTCAAAATCTTACCAACACCAAACTTATTTAACAATAGTTGAATCTTATTAAAATACCATGAGGCTTCTCATGTTTATGCTTTAATGTTTTGTGTTCTTTTGGTGACACATTCAGTGGGATTTTTGTGGGTGCAGATGCCAGGATTTGGTGGTAGAAACTAAATAATGATATAACTTGCACAAACTTTTATTTAGGACTGTGAGAATGCCAAGTAATATTCGCACCAGCCAATCAAACCTCTTTTGTCAGAGGTTTATGAAGCCAAACCACACGATTCCATATTGTTTATGAAATCTGCAAAATATTGTGTCTATGGTAACATAATATTCTGGCAACACATATGGACATGTTTATTCTTGCATTTGTTTGTATGCATGTGTTTTCTCTCAGGCCTCAGGAGGGCAGCTCTAAACCAGCAGGCCGAGGAGTCCTAAGTATGACGAATCTGAGTCACGGGGTCATCAGAGTGGACACGGGAGAGAAGCTGTCTGTTCTCACCCTACAGGATGTGGGCACGGCCATGCCAGGAGGTACATACATTACGAGAACATGAACAAATGAACATCCTTGAAAAAGGGTTTTGATTCAGATCCAACATCTACCTCATAAACAAGCCTAGAGCAGTTCAGCGCTGTTTTCCTCATGTGACCACAGACCTCATCAAACGACTTTATGGCTCTTGTAAAACTGACTTTTCTCCGTCTCTCTCAGCAATGGTGTGTGTTGTTAAACTGGAGGGTGTTCCTCAACTGTGTAAAACCGATGAGATTGGAGAGATCTGCGTGTCGTCTGTTGCCACAGGGACGTCATATTATGGACTTACAGGAATGAGCAAGAACACATTCGAGGTGTGAAAATACATTATAGACTGTATATACACCAAGTTTCTTTATGTTAAGATTCACTGCTTTATTCCAGATTTATCCTTTTATTCAATAAGGACATATTAAAATGATCAAAAGTGACAGTAAAGACTTTTACAGTGTTGCAAAAGAATTCTGTTTCAAACAAATGCTGTTCTTTTGAAGTTTCTATTCCTCAAAGAATCCTGAAATTAAGCAGCAAAACTGTTTTCAACATTCATAATAATAAATGTTTCTTGAGCACCAATTTCTTAAGCAATTTTAAAATGTTTGATGTTCTTAAATATATATTTTTAATCTATTAAGGCGAGACACTGCAGGTGAATAGGGTAAAATAATTAACTAATAGTTATCACCTTACTTACCCAGTTAATTGATTACACTGAAAATTGCAAACATTTTTTGTATTACAAGTTTACTAAAATGTTAAGTTTAAATATGCAAATGAGGCATTATTTAATGAAATATGCGCTAATTTGCATACATTTCTAGTACACAAATCTAAACACTGGATGAAGTCAGTTTCAAAAAACTTGTTTAATTTTCTTAACATATTAGAGTCAAATGTTTTTATAGAGGGGACTTTGGGTATTTCATTTTGTCACTCCATAATTCAGAAATGTATTTTTTTACCATTTTTGGGGGAATAAAAAGTTGTATAAAATCGAGCAAATTAAATATTAACAAATCCCTTTGTAAAAACCTTCAGGATATAGACAGGAATAAAAATGTCAAGTTTGGTGTGTATAAGTGCTACTGAAGTTGAGATTTTTTTGGCTCAGTGTAGGAGACAATAATAATTTTGAGAAAACAGCCTTTAAAATTATGTATTGTAATTGAAATCTATTGACAAAATAGATAAAGTGCTATAAAGAAACACTTAACAGTATCTTTTGGGTGTTTTCTTTCCACTAGTCTGAAAAAAACACTTTATGAAACTCCAAAAAGCACAAAATCTTGACAGGTTCATGAAAAAGCTGTGTTTTTGCCTGCAGTGTCTTTCCTTAAAATACAGAACATTTTTTTAAGTGTAATAATATTTCCCATGTTTAAATACAAAAATATATTTATTTATTTTTACAAATTATTTTTGTTTTTACAAATAAGCTTTGCAGTCTTTAAAAAATTTTTTTACCAACCCTGAACTTTTGAACAGAAGTGTAAAAGATTTTGGCTATTTAATTTATGCAATGATGGAAAAAAATGGCAAAATACATGGGGGGGAAAAAACACGGAAAACTGTGTTTGGTAATCCGCCTTCAGCCCAGTTTTTAATTTTTTTCGGCTTCGGTCAAAAACGTTCATTTCCGTGCATCCCTATCATTTATAGTAATTAGCTGGTTCAAGCTGTCAACAATTTTATGATTAAATGTTGGTAGAAAGTAGAAAGTGTGTGTATCCTGCTATTTAGTGATTGGGTCCTGTCAGTCAGTAAATTATTTTGTGTCTCTATGGTGCAGGTGTGTCCAGTGGCATGTGACGGTGGACTGCTCAGCGATTGTGTATTTGTGAGGTCAGGTCTGCTGGGGTTTGTGGGTCCAGGTGGGATGATCTTCATCTCTGGTACACTTGAAGGACTAATGCAGGTCGGGGGTCGGAAACACAACGCTGATGATATCATCGCTACTGCTCTTGCTGTGGAGCCCATGAAGTTCATTTATAGAGGAAGGTATGTATTAAAAAGAAGGCCAAGGCAATACTCAATCAGTGTTATTCTAAAAAAATTCTTGTTTTAAATCTGTCTCTGCTTGCTGCATTTAGGACGGTGGTGTTCTCAGTAAATGTGTTGTATGATGAGAGGATTGTGCTGGTAGCAGAACAGAGACCAGATTCAACTGAAGAAGAGAGTTACCAGTGGATGAGCCGAGTGTTGCAGGTACACACACACATAACCAAACTCAAAATTTGCATTTTTTTCGTCCTTGCTGAAGACAAAAGTGCTATACTATGCAACAAAGTCACAGCCATGCTAAACATTTTATTTTTAATATATAGTTATGTAGGTGAGGATTTTGCACCAATGAGATTTCGCTGTGGGTGTGGCAACCCACCATGACATGACAAAAATAGAAACCAAACCATTGTATATCACCTGTTGTGGCATCACTCATAAGGACAGAACCTTTGACTCTGGCTGATTTATTGCTATATTGTGTTGTGCCAGGTCTGGACATATTGTAATTCTTTATACAAAATAAAATGGGGATGTAATGATATCAAAATCTCACAATACGGTAATATCTCGAAATGAAGTGCACGGTACAATATTTATTGCAATATTTTAAAAATGTTTTCTTATTAAAAAAAAAAGAAGACAAATGAAAATGTTTCATATGTATTATTATTTTTGCTTTACACTACAGTAGGGAAATAACAGTACTTCTTTCCTAATTTTTACACTTGAAAGAGCTATTTTGAATTTGGACTGCAGTAATATTACCCATTTAAACCGCTAGCTGTCAGCAATTCACACTGCACTTTTAAGCTTTTATTTTGATGGAAAACTCCAGCTTCTGTGAAAACAGACTTACAAAAAATGTGCTTTTATGCTTTTATTTTTACAAAAACCACATTAGAGCTTTTATTTTGACAGAAAACTCCAACTTCAGTGAAAACAGACTTACAGAAACTGCACTTCTAAGCTTTTATTTTGACGAAAACCACAGTAGAGCTTATATTTTGACAGATAACTCCAGCTTTAGTGAAAACAGACTTTTAAAAAAAAGGTAATTTTAAACTTTTATTTTGACGAAAACCGCAGTATAGCTTTTATTTTGATGAAAACTCCTGGTCTCACTACAAACCTAGTGAAATGCTGTAATCATCTGCCGCTAAAATAAAGCATAACTCGATGGTCTTTACATCCCAAATGAAATAATCAGGTTCTCTGCTTTCACTGTGAACGGAGCCTTTCTGAGGCACAGAAAACACCAGATCACGAGCCAAACGCCTGAGAAGTGCACACGCTTTAAAACGCACATCGAAAACAGGCTTGGTGAAGGGATTAAGCTTTCGGTTTTAGTTTGTTTGACAGATACTGTGCCAAAGGTCCAAAATACAACTTTAAAGACATTTTATGTCAGAATAAGAAGTTTAAATATATTTTAAAAACTACACATTTTGTCCAGAAGACCTATCGTTTTATATCATCATGTGGCCACAATAATATCAAGACAGTTTTGCTATTACGATATCGATAATATCGTTACATCCCTAATTTACATTAAGTAAAAATGGCAGTATTTTCTTTGCAGTAATATTAGATGCTAGATGCTATTTATACTACTTAGTGCAAGTGACAGGTATTTGGACCTTAGTATTTTAGTAAATTATAAAACCATATGCAATAATAATAAAGTATTGAGTATAAATTGTCATTTTTTTACTAAAATGACTAAATAGATGCCATCTTGGGACAATAAACCACTCATACCTGTGAGGTACTTTATTTGACACTTTTCGATTATTTCCTTAATTTTATTGAAATTAAATGCTAAAATGTGATGTAAAAATGGAAGAAGAAAGAGTCCGGCCAAAGGTGGATTCAAACTTGGGTCGAAAAAGTCACTGCTACACACTTTGCCACCAACGCCACTGGAGCTGTTATTCAGCAGGTGTCTTTTGTAATGTTGACTAACCCGATCATACATTCGTGGGCAGAGTTAGTGTAAATAGCCTCTGCCAACAAGGCGGACTATTTGCACTTAGTGTAAATAGACACTCTGTAATAAAAAATGTTTCTTGAGCACCAAATATGCATATTAGAATAATTTCTGAAGGATTATATCACATGTGCCTTGCCATTACAGGAATAAATTACCTCCTTGGTTAACATTAGATACTTGTTTCAAAAATACCAAAAAATCTTTTGTTTAGAAATATATTTATTTCAGTTGAAGCTCCAAGTATGGCTTCAGTTGTGTTTTGTTACTCAAGGCTTTAAAGTCACACCTCTGTTCTTTTCAGTGTATTAATTATATGAGTAAGGTCAATAATAATGATTTGTATTAACAATAAAGAGTTCTCTGTCCAAACCTGTGTCTGTGTTTAGGCTATAGATGGGATTCATCAGGTGGGGGTGTACTGCCTGGCATTAGTTCCTGCCAACACCCTCCCCAAAACCCCTCTGGGTGGAATCCACCTGTCTGAGACCAAACAGCTGTTTCTGGAGGGAGCGCTACACCCCTGCAGCATCCTCATGTGTCCTCATTCCTGCATCACCAACCTGCCCAAACCCAGACAGAAACAACCTGGTATACAAGCCTTTGAGTACAAGCCTTGTTATAGAGCATGTGTTTGTGTTACATAAAACATAAGATGTAAATATTATCTGTGTTTGTTGCAGAGGTGGGTCCTGCCTCTGTGATGGTGGGGAATCTCGTTGCAGGAAAGCGAATGGCTCAGGCCAGCGGACGAGACCTGAGTCACATGGAGGACAATGAGCAGGTAAATTCAGAGATTAGGATCTCTAAATGCTGAACAATTTAAGGATTAGTTCACATCCAGAATAAAAATGTCCTGACAATTTACTCACCCCTATGTCATCCAAGATGTTGATGTCTTTCTTTCTTCAGTCTAAAAGAAACATATATGGAGAAAAATCCTAGAATGTTTTCCCCAAAAACCTTAATTTCATTTTGACTGAAAAAATACACAAACATCTTAGATGAGATGGGGGTTAGTAAATTATCAGTAAATTGCAATTATCATTATTTTATTTAAAACAAATGTATTTTATTATTTAATAATACTATTTGTGCACCCCTACAAAACACAACAAACCTGGAGCCTTTAAATTACAATTACAATTTTTTTTACCCCAAACCAAGTGGAAACAGCTAAAATTGAAGTGAAATTGCAAAGTACAGTGGTGTGAAAAAGTGTTGGCCCCCTTAATGATTTTTTTTTTTTTTGTGTGTTTGTCACACTTTAATGTTTCAGATCATCAAACAAATTTAAATATTAATCAAAGACAACACAAGTAAACACAACATGCAGTTTTTAAATGAAGGGGTTTTTTATGAAGGGAGAAAAAGGGTCACAAAAGACCCCACAACAACATCTAAAGAACTGCAGGCCTCTCTTGCCTCAGTTAAGGTCAGTGTTCATGACTCCACCATAAGAAAGAGACTGGGCAGAAGTTGGCAAGAGTTCCAAGACAATGCTGAGCAAAAAGAACATAAAGGCTCGTCTCAGTTTTGCCAGAACACATCTTGATGATCCCCAAGACTTTTGGGAAAATACTCTGTGGACTGACGAGACAAATGTTGAACTTTTTGGAAGGTGTGTGTCCCATTACATCTGGCGTAAAAGTAACACAGCATTTCAGAAAAAGAACATCTTACCAACAGTAAAATATGGTGGTGGTAGTGTGATGGTCTGGGGCTGTTTTTCTGCTTCTGGATCTGGAAGACTTGCTGTGATCAATGGAACCATGAATTCTGCTGTCTACCAAAAAATCCTGAAGGACAATGTACGGCCATCTGTTCGTGACCTCAAGCTGAAGCGAACTTGGGTTCTGCAGCAGGACATTGATCCAAAACACACCAGCAAATCCACCTCTGAATGGCTGAAGAAAATCAAAATGACGACTTTGGGGTGGCCTAGTCAAAGTCCTGACCTGAATCCTATTGAGATAATGTGGCATGACCTTAAAAAGGCGGTTCATGCTCGAAAACCCTCCAATGAGTGGGCCAAAATTCCTGCACAGCGCTGTAACAGACTCATTGCAAGTTATCGCAAACGCTTGATTGCAGTTGTTGCTGCTAAGGGTGGCCCAAACAGTTATTAAGTTTAGGGGGCAAACACTTTTTCACACAGGGCCATGTGGGTTTGGATTTTGTTTTCCCTTCATAATAAAAAAACTTAATTAAAAAATTGCATGTTGTGTTTACTTGCGTTATCTTTAATTAATATTTAAATTAGTTTGATGATCTGAAATATGTGACAAACATGCAAAAACATAAAAAATCAGGAAGGGGAGCCAACACTTTTTCACACCACTGTATGTCTGTAAAACACAAATTCACCTGACCTCCTAAAGGAAAACTTGTATATGTGTGAGTGTGTATGCTTGTCTTTTTTTGCTTATACTGATTATTCTTTCTCTTGTGTGGATTCTAGTTCCTCTTTCTGTCGGAGGTGCTGCAATGGAGAGCTCAGACAACACCTGACCACATACTCTACACTCTCATTAACTCACGGGTAACACACATATATATATTACTTTCCTCAGTTCCCTTCAGCAGTGAGTGTTAAGAAAGTGATCAAAAATCATATTGTATCTGCTAAATATGTTGCACTTGTGATATTTATATTGTATCTCTCTCCTTGTGTTTTTTTTTTCTTTTTTTTATTGTTTTTTTTTATATTTCATTTGTCTTTTGTTTGTTGTTATGATGTTCGGAAAAAAAGCAAAAATAAAATTTTCGAAAAAAAAGAAAGTGATCAAAAATAAAGAGCATTTCTGATTATTATGAGTTCAGGTATGTAATTGTTTTTTTATAAATATGTTTGTGTGTTTCAGGGCGCAGTAGGAAGCTCTCTGACCTGTCTACAGCTTCACAAGAGAGCAGAGAAAATCGCCACTTTGCTGTATGAAAGAGGACAGCTACGAGACGGAGACCATGTAGCATTAGTTTATCCACCAGGTACTTAATTTTATTGCATGAAGTGCAAATTAATTTATCAAATTATTTGCATTTAATTGCATTTCAATATTTGCTGAGAAAAGCTCCCAAATTGATATGGTTTAAGGATAAAGCCAATAAATAGCCAAATTAAGCTGCAAATAAATGATTGCAATTTTTGTTGTCAGAGCACTAGTTAATAAACTTCACACCAGCAATATGCTGAGCTCTGATTCTGGGTAGAGATCCCATCTGTAGTTGTTTTTTTCTGTGGTGCTAATTGCAGATTTCAATAAGTTGTTCTGTAATTCACATTTAAGAGTCACCCCCTCTAATTAAATGATATCACGTTTGCGTAATAAAACAGTCAATTTTGTTAAACATATCAAATTACCATTAATGAAAATTACTAAATGTGGTGTCTTTTTCAGCTTACAAATTTAATTCTGTTTTGTTTGGTTTGTGTTGCAGGTTTAGACCTGATCGCCGCCTTTTATGGCTGTCTGTATGCAGGCTGTATTCCTATAACTGTACGACCGCCTCACCCTCAGAACATCTCCACTACACTACCTACAGTTAAAATGATCCTAGAGGTGAGGACACACACACACACACGCCCTCAGAACATCTCCACCACACCTACAGTTTACATGAATTAAATTATTAGAGAAGTACCTAATAATTAACCCTAGTTAATCACATGTAATACTCAAATTCATATATTCTAACTTATCAACGTGATCCAAACTTTACTGCAAAACCTGTTGAACATGATCTTTTATATTAATATAATATAATAATAATATAATTTATACTTTTTGAGGAAAGCCTTTTAGTATAATTCTAAAAATGCCCTTAAGGTCATGGTGCACGTTTTTTGCTGTGAAATCTTTACTGATATTTATAAAGTAAATTCGGAATTCAGAAGTCAAAAGTTTACATACACCTAGCAGAATCTGCAAAAAGTGTCAATTATTTAACCAAAACAAAAGGGGGAACATACAAAATGCATGTTATTTTTTTATTTAGTACTGACCTGAATAAGATATTACACATAAAAGATGTTTACATATAGTCCACAAGGGAAAATAATAGTTGGAAGCTACAGAAGATACTTACATGTTCCCCAGAAAACAAATTAGTTAAATTTACCCTGATCTTCAAATTCAAAAAGGCTCTTTGCATAATTTTTGCTTCTGAAACATCAGTAAACGTTTAAACGTCTGTAATAGTTGCATATGAGTCCCACAGTTGTCCTCAGTGTGAAAAAAATGGATCTCAAAATCATACAGTCATTGTTGGACAGGGTTTAAATACACAAAAATGCTGAAAAACCAAAGAATTTGTGGGACCTAAAGGATTTTTCTAAAGAAGAGCGGGCAGTTTAACTGTTCAGGACAAACAAGGAACTTGTGAACAACTATCACTAAACAAACAAACAAAAAAAAACTGGATCATTCAGGTAACAACACAGTATTAAGAATGAAGTGTATGTAAACTTTTGAACAGGGCTATTTTTAAAGATTCAGCTATTGTTTTCTCTTGTGGACTATACATAAACATTGTTTTAGTGAAATGTCTTATTCAGGTCAGTATTAAATAAAAAACAACATGCATTTTGTATGATCCCACCTGTTTTGGTAAAATAATTTACATTTTGCAGATTCTGCAAGGTGTATGTAAACTTTTGACTTCAACTGTATGATACATCGGGCTTTTGATGAATGTTTTTATTGTGCATTTCTTAGTCATCATTGTTCTGCATTGCATCTCAATTAAAACTAAAGAGCTTTGATAAAACTAAGCATTAAAATATTCTTACTAAAACATATCATTGGGAAATATAGGGTGACAGCTGGTGTTTATATGATTTTTTAAATGAATTATAGAATGAGACAACACATAAAGCTATGAAAAATATGTTTTTAATGAAAAAATGTGCTGGTATGTGCAGGTTAGTCGTTCAGTGTGTGTTATGACCACCCAAGCAATCTCTAAACTTCTGAAGTCCAGAGATGCATCAGTGGCTGTGGACTTTAAATTATGGCCTCCTATCCTGGAAACAGGTAAGTTTGTGAGGGACATGAGATCTTTGTTTAGAGCTACGCCTGTCAGGTGCTCATCAGAAGCGTGTGTGTGTTTATTTATCAGACGACTTGCCAAAGAGGCGTTGTCCCTTGCTGTACAAGCCATGTGACCCAGACTCATTGGCATATTTGGACTTCAGTGTGTCTACTACAGGCATGCTCGCTGGAGTGAAGGTTAGACTCCTCATACTTGTTACTAATGTTTTTATCTATGGACTACAGATGTGATCATTATTATTATTTAGCATTGATAACAGTATTAAATTAAAATAGCATTACTCTCTTTCTCTGCAGATGTCTCACAATGCAACCAGTGCCCTGTGTCGCTCTGTTAAACTGCAGTGTGAGTTATATCCCTCTCGGGAGGTGGCCGTGTGTCTTGACCCGTATTGCGGCCTTGGCTTTGTCTTGTGGTGTCTCTGCAGGTACAGACCACGTATGCACGCACCTGAGATGCAAATACAGATGCAAACACATGTTAAGCACATTTTTATTTGTTTATTTGTGTGTGCGTAGTGTGTATGCAGGGCAGCAGACTGTTCTGATCTCTCCAATGGATCTAGAGGTGAATCCTGCTTTGTGGCTGCAGTCCGTCAGTCAGTTTAAAGTCCGAGACACGTTCTGCTCATACTCTGTGATGGAGCTCTGCACGAGATCCCTCAGCTCTCTCACTGACTCTCTAAAGGTACACGCACATGTTAAACATCATTTTTGTTACTTAAAATAAAATATGTGACCCTGGACCACAAAGCCAGTTATAAGTCGCACAGGTATATTTGTAGCAATTGCCAACAAAACATTGTATGGGCCAAATATACAGATTTTTCTTTTATGGCAAAAATCATTAGGATATTACAGGGTGGGGCCTTAAAAAGTTTTAAAATGTCTTAAATTCAGATTCTATGGGTCTTAAGTATTTTTGGTCACATTGTCGATAAAATATCTTAAGTCTGATGGACTTAATGACTGTTTACAATCATTGGACAGACCGAAGATTTTATTTTTCTTCCCCATTCTGATGAAAGAACACCGATGAAAATATTGCTTCAGAATAAATTGTTTACACCACTAAAATCTCGGTGATGTGGTACTTTTGTGGGGATATTTTGGGTGGAATATTGTCTCCAGATATGAAAAGTTCACTGTATATTGTAGTAATAAATATCATTCATGACAGTGATGAAATGTATTTTTCTTTTTAAATTAAACACATTATATATATATATATATATATATATATATATATATATATGTGTGTGTGTGTGTGTGTGTGTGTGTGTAATATAATGTAAATTTACAATACATGTTTAGGTCTTTAAAGTTTGTTAGTATTAAAAAGGTCTTAAAAAGACTTACATTTCACTTCTTTAAATCTGCAGAAACCCTGTATTAAGTAAAGATTAGGTTCCATGAAGATATTTTGTACATTTCCAACCATAAATGTATCAAAACTTAATTTTTGATTAGTAATATGCATTGCTAAGAGCTTCATTTGGACAACTTTAAAGGTGATTTTCTCAATATTTTGATTTGTTTGCACTCTTTCAGATTCTAGATTTTCAAATAGTTGTATCTCGGCTAAATATTGTCCTATTCTAACAAACCATACGTCAATGGAAAGGTTATTTAATGAAAAATATAATTTAATGTATATAAATTGGCTTATGACTGATTTTGTGGTCCAGGGTCGCATATAATAGTTATTTTATTTCTTGCATTAGGCAGTATTCTCATGTTCATTTATTTTGACTTGAAGAACTACAAAAACTAACTAAAAATGTCTCCCTCAGGCCCGCGGGATGGATCTGATCCGTGTGCGTTCGTGTGTGGTTGTGGCAGAAGAGCGGCCTCGCGTCGCTCTAACGCAGTCTTTTTGTAAGCTCTTTAAGGACGTGGGGCTGCATCCGCGTGCTGTCAGCACTGCCTTCGGCTGCAGGGTCAATCTCGCAATCTGCCTACAGGTCAGTATTAGCTAGAATATCTGATTTCATGGCCTAATTGCATCCCCAGTGTTCCGTTTTTTTTTCTTTTTATTAATCATGTAACTCATTTAACCTTATATTTTAGTTTTGTATTATTATTTTGCTTTATTTTTCATTTTTTTAATTTACTTTTTTAACATATTTATACATCACATCTTCCTCTCCTCTCCTCATGTAGCCTCATAGGTTGGGGAAGCTTGCTGAGCAGGTATGACTGAACTTTAACTGATCCTCATCATTTCATAGCTGGGTTACTACAACCATACTTAAATGTGGGAGTAAATTCACTAATTATCATCCTGTGTGCATGACTACTTATTTTTACAAGTCAGCTAATCATCAAACATCATCATGTTAACCTCACCTCAAATGTGTGTGTGGGAAATGAAAGCATGTGTATCTACAGATTTAAGCCTGAACAGTGCAAAAACATAAATTATGTTGCATTCACATTTTTGATTAGTTTCAGCAGTTTGCATTATTTTCACTGTTGCATAAATCTATTTATTTTATATTATTTTACAACACAAATATCTCACAACTACATTGGTATGGGAAAATTTCACCTCTTTGTTTTTTATTTACTACTGACCTGAATAAGATATTTCATATAAAAAACATTTACATATAGTCCACAAGAGAAAATAATAGTTGAATGTATAAAAATGACCCTGTTCAAATTTAACATACACTTGATTCTTAATACTGTGTTGTTACCTGAATGATCCACATCTGTTTTTTTTTTTGTGATAACTGTTCATAAGTCCCTTGTTTGTCCTGAACAGTTAAACTGCCCGCTGTTCTTCAGAGAAATTCTTCAGGTCCAATAAATTCTTTGGTTTTTCAGCATTTTTGTATATTTGAACCTATTCCAACTATGACTGTATGAACTTGAGATCCATCTTTTTACACTGAGGACAACTGAGGGACTCAAATGCAACTATCACAGGGGTTCAAACGCTCACTGATGCTCCAGAAGGAAGCACAATGTGTTAAGAGCTGGGGGTTAAAACGTTTTAAATTTGAAGATCAGGGTAAATTTAATTTATTTTGTTTTCTGGGAAACATGTAAGTATCTGCTATAGCTTTTGAAGGGCTAAATGAAAAAAATATGATATTCAGGTAAAATAAGAAAAATGCACACATCTTCATTCTGTTCAAAAGTTTACACCCCTGGCTCTTAATGTGTTGTTTTTATTTCTGGAGCATCAGAGAGCATTTGAACCTTCTGTAATGGTATGCATAAGAGTCCTTCAGTTGTCCTCAGTGTGAAAAAATGGATGTCAAAAAACACTATTCAGGACAAATAAGGCACCCATAAAAAAAAAACTATCACTGAAAAAAACAGCTGTTGAATCATTCAGGCAATAACAAAGTATAAAGAATCAAGTGTATGTAAACTTTTGAATGGGGTATTTATTAATTATTTTTTAATATTTATAAATTCTAGTATTATTTTCTTTTGTGGACGATATGTAAACATCTTTCATGTGAAATGTCTTATTCAGGTCAAGTAAAAAATACCATGCATTTTCTATGATCCCTCTTATTTTGGTAAATATTTTTAAGATTCTCCAAGGTGTGTGTAAATCTTTGACCTCAATTGTATGAAAAAACAAAAACATGCCTTTAGAGTGAACACTTACTGTGCGATGTAATGAGTCTTTATCTTGTATTTCTATGGGATATTAATATCACACAAGCAAGCATGCTGTTTTTGATTAAATGTAAGTATTTAAAAAAAAAAATAATGCATTCATCTAATTGCCCTTATGAAGGTAGTGCATTTTTTTTAAAGTGGCAAATATCGGCCTCTAATAAAAACGTTAATTCCTGTCACTGCTGTGAACTAACCACTGCACAGAATATAAAAATATGAGAATATTCTGTAGTCAGCTGACATGACAGGCTTAAACCAGCCAAGGTACCAGCACAGAAACAAACTCAACAAAATGCCACCTAATAATTCTAATCGACATCCCAGAAAATATTGGATATTGTTTGTTAGTGTTGCACACTAAGCTGTACTACAGTATAGTTCCTCTACCTTCCCTATTCTGCTGATTGGTTGAATCCTTTTTATGCACTTTATATTTGGACACTCTGTTCACTATTAATGTAAGTCACCTTGACAGTAACTCTCTGCCAGATGAGCATGATACCTTATGTTTTGAAGAAAATTGGAGTAAATTTGACTGCCATTTATAAAAGATGATTTTTACGTTTGTGCAGGGAACATCAGGACCTGATCCTACAACTGTCTATGTGGACATGAGAGCACTGAGACATGACAGGCAAGACACACACAC
>NC_133370.1:13386979-13405022 GCF_049309525.1 Garra rufa
TGGTCATTAAAAATCCCAGGATGTCTTTCGAAAAGAGTAGAGGTGTGACCTCGGCATCCTGGCCAAATTTGCCCATTGGCCTCTGACCATCATGGCCTCCAAATCATCCCCATATTCCGATTGGCTTCATCACTCTGTCTCCTCTCCACCAGTAAGCTGGTGTGTGGTGGGCGTTCTGGCACACTATAGCTGCCGTCGCATCATCCAGGTGGATGCTGCACACTGGTGGTGGATGAGGAGATACCCCTGACACTGTAAAGCTTTGAGTGTCTAGAAAAGCGCTATATAAATGTAACAAATTATTATTATTATTATTGTAAAATTGTATTACTATTTAAAATAAATGTTCTTAAAATGTAATTTATTTCTGGTATGGCAAAGCTGGATTTTCTGTATCATTACTCCAGTCTTCAGTGTCACATGACCCTTCAGAAATCATTCTGAAATGTTTATTTGATGCTCAAGAAATATTTCTTAGAATCAATGTTGAAAACTGTTGTGCTGCTTACCATTATTGTTGCAATCATGATTTTTTTTTTTGCAAAATAGTTTTAAATAATAGAAAGTTCAGAAGAACACCATTTATTTAACATATTTATATACTTTGTAACATTATAAAATGTCTTAATCATTACTTTAATTTTAATTCATCCTTGCTGAATAAAAGTTTAAATTTCTTAGTAAAAAGTCTCATTGTCCCCCCAACTTTTAAACATTAATGTTTTATATTGATTTATAAAACATTATATACCATATAAATACCATCCCATTGACATTGAAACGTCCATCATCAGGGCACACCGGAATATCACAGAGTGGTGAGCTCACGCACACGCACACGCACACACACACATGTTGGGTTTACATGTTTTATGGGGACATTCCATAGGCGTAATGGTTTTTATACTGTACAAACTGTACTTTCTATCGCCCTACACCTACCCTACACCTAAACCTAGCCCTCACAGGAGATTGTGCATACTTTTACTTCATCAAAAAAACTCATTGTGCATGATTTATAAGCCTGTTTCCTCATGGGGACCTGAGAAATGTCCCCACAAGGTCAAAATCTACTGGTATTCCTATCCTTGTGGGGACATTTGGTCCCCACAACGTGATGAATACCAGGTACACACACACACACACACACACACACACACACACACACACACACACACACACACACTCACACTCACACTCACACTCACACTCTCACACACACTCACACACTCACTCACTCTCTAGTTTTCATGTTTCATCAATATTGCCAGCCATATCACCCTGTAGCCCAAGACTGGTCGCCTACTGAAGCTAAGCAGGGTTGAGCCTGGTCAGTACCTGGATGGGAGACCTCCTGGGAAAACTAGGTTGCTGCTGGAAGAGGTGCTAGTGAGGCCAGCAGGGGGTGCTCACCCTGTGGTCTGTGTGGGTCCTAGCACCCCAGTATAGTGACGGGGACACTATACTGCCAAAAAGCACCGTCCTTCGGATGAGACGTTAAACCGAGGTCCTGACTCTCTGTGGTCATTAAAAATCCCAGGATGTCTTTCGAAAAGAGTAGAGGTGTGACCTCGGCATCCTGGCCAAATTTGCCCATTGGCCTCTGACCATCATGGCCTCCAAATCATCCCCATATTCCGATTGGCTTCATCACTCTGTCTCCTCTCCACCAGTAAGCTGGTGTGTGGTGGGCGTTCTGGCACACTATAGCTGCCGTCGCATCATCCAGGTGGATGCTGCACACTGGTGGTGGATGAGGAGATACCCCTGACACTGTAAAGCTTTGAGTGTCTAGAAAAGCGCTATATAAATGTAACAAATTATTATTATTATTATTGTAAAATTGTATTACTATTTAAAATAAATGTTCTTAAAATGTAATTTATTTCTGGTATGGCAAAGCTGGATTTTCTGTATCATTACTCCAGTCTTCAGTGTCACATGACCCTTCAGAAATCATTCTGAAATGTTTATTTGATGCTCAAGAAATATTTCTTAGAATCAATGTTGAAAACTGTTGTGCTGCTTACCATTATTGTTGCAATCATGATTTTTTTTTTGCAAAATAGTTTTAAATAATAGAAAGTTCAGAAGAACACCATTTATTTAACATATTTATATACTTTGTAACATTATAAAATGTCTTAATCATTACTTTAATTTTAATTCATCCTTGCTGAATAAAAGTTTAAATTTCTTAGTAAAAAGTCTCATTGTCCCCCCAACTTTTAAACATTAATGTGTATATATATCAAATATACTTTTTTTTTATTGGAAATACAGCCCAAAAACATTTAATATTTTACCTAACCATGTGAGAATACTTTGGTTTTTGGTTTTTGGTAATTCAATTATTAAAATTATTATGTTATACATATACTGCCTACTGTTCTTCAGAAAAAATTCTTTAGTTCCCACAAATTGTTTGGTTTTTCAGTATTTTTGTGTAGTTTAACCAAGGGGCAACCTCCCGCTCTCTCTTTTGAAACCAACACGGAAGTGTCTTAAAATGCAATTCATCGACTGGCCGCTAGAGACTGGCTGCAAAAGAGAGTCAGTCCCATTGACTCCCCATGTTAAAATGCCCAACTTTACAGCAGAAAAAAGTATGTTTACAGCCTGGTTCAAAAAATGGTTTGGGTCTATATAGCTAGTTTTGCCCTTCATGTCAACTGTGAGGGGGGTGAATTTTTTTATAACTCATCCGTTTAAGTTATATTAAGCCTTAAAGTTCAGCATAATTAAGGGCGTGGCCACTTGAGTGACAGGGGGATTGCCGCTGCTGTCACCACTGTCGCTCTAGGCGGGCGTGGTTTCAGCAACCAGCTCCACCCACGTCCCGCCTTTTTGCCCATTTTTGATTATCCGGGAGTGACGCGCGGTGACGCGATTCCAAGATGGCGACGGCCGAATCCCGCCCACAACAGGCTTCAAAACAGCGCTTCAGAATCCTAAGGGTGACGTCACGGACACTACGTCCATATTTTTTACAGTCTATGAGTTTAACCCTTTCCAACAATGACTGTATGATTTTGAGACCCATCTTTTCACACTGAGGACAACTGCGGGACTCATACGCAACTACTACAAAAGGTTCAAACGCTCACTGATGCTCCAAAAGGAAAAATTACGTATTAAGAGCCCGGGGCTGAAAATTTTTGAACAGAATGCGAATGCGTACAGGGTGTGTACATTTTTTTTATTTTGCCTAAATATCATGGTTTTTTTCATTTAGTACTGCCCTTCAGAAGCTACAGAAGATAGTTACATGTTTCCCAGAAGACAATATAAGTAAAATTTACTCTGATCTTCAAATTTAAAAAGTTTTCACCCCTGCCTCTTAATGCATCGCGTTTCTTTCTTAAGCATCAGTGTTTGAACCTTCTGTGATAGTTGCATGTGAGTCCCTCAGTTGTCCTCAGTGTGAAAAGATGGATCTTGAAATCATAGTCATTGTTGGAAAGGGTTCAAATACACAAAATTGCTAAAAAAACCAATGAATTTGTAGGACCTTAAAGATTTTTTTGAAAAACAGCAGGTAGTTTAACTGTTGAGGACAAACAAGGGACACATGAACAGCTATTACTAACAAAACAAAATAAAAACAGCTGTGGATCATTCAGGAAACAACACAGTATTAAAAATCAAGTATATGTAAACTTTTGAACAGGGTCATTTTTATAAATTCAACTATGATTTTGAGTACTAAATAAAAGCAACTGGCATTTTGTATGATCCCTCTTATTTTGTCAAAATAATTAACATTTTCAGATTCTACAAGGTGTATGTAAACTTTTGACTTCACAAGTATACATTGTCTGAGTCTGAGAAACTGCTGCTGCACATTAAATAACACTTGAGTCAATAACAAAAGACTTAACAATTTGAAAAATCATAAGAAATAATTAAATAAGCTCATAAAAACATAAACATGTATTTTTACTGGCAATAACCTAAGTATTCAAGGAAGCAGTAGTTTCCTTCAAATATCTGTGCCCTAAACCGGATATGTTATTATTCAGGTAGCCATCCATAAACGTGTTTGCTCAGCAAGTTTCACAATGTTGCTGACAATACAGTAGTTGACCTGAGAGACAAAACTGACTGCAGAACAAGAGTTTATGCTAATGCCTAGCGTAGTTGCATTGCGCAAACTTCTCACAAAAGCAAGTACGTGTGAATTGGAGCTTGCACAGCTATTTTGTATTCACATATTTCCGTGGAGTAAAGTTCAACCCATTTCTCTCTCTCATTCAGTGCGGTGTTCACATGGACGAATCTCTTAGTGGTGGTAGTGGAGTTGGACGGTTCGGAGCAGGACGCTCTAGATCTGGTTCCCATGGTAACTAATGTGGTTCTAGAGGAACACTACTTGATTGTCGGCGTGGTGGTCGTTGTCGACACAGGCGTGATTCCCATCAACTCTAGAGGAGAGAAGCAACGCATGCATCTGCGAGACGGCTTCCTCGCCGACCAGCTCGACCCCATATATGTGGCTTACAACATGTAGAAACACACACGCACACTAAAGATCTTAAAGACAGGCTCATTCTCATGAGCTCAGGCACAACCATGATTTCCAGCACCTTCTCACTCTCAGCACTTCTGTCAGCCTGCTAACTGTAGATCGAACACCCTCAAAATAGCAAACACACACTCACATGATTCACAGAGGGACTTGGAAGACTCCTGTAGCATATCTTTTTCAGTTTTTGATTGTGTCGCCCAATATTTTGCTAGTGTCTGCTATTTTTTTTTTACTTGCATAAATTTAATTTAAAGAACAGGGGATTTTATATGATAAATAGTGCTGTTGCCAATTAATTTCATGTTATTTATTTGTGTTTTTAAACCTGCGGTCACAAATATACCAGTCATATTTGTGCTTTTACGTGTTTCTTTGCATTTTGTTGTTTTATGCTTGTTGTTGCTGTTGTCTTTGTTGAAACATTGTATTAGAATATCACATATTGACTTATTTAGCATGTTGATCATTTTAAAGATACTAATGTTAAGTCATTTTCATAACTGTTGATTATGTACAGAAAATTGTTTCGGTTTTGTCTAGCTTTTGCAATGTCATTTTTGTGATTTAATAGTTTAGGCTAACATTTAGGTCATGTATATGAATAAGATCATATCTGCACTGTGATACACATAAATATAGACCTATGTGAACTAGAATTTGCATTCTAGATTCATTGCCCAGCATCAGCTGATCTCTCCTGTTTTATGTCTACATCTAGAGAGACAGAGAGGGAGGGAGGGATGGAAAGAATGACAGAAAGAGGACATATGCACAATGTGTGTTTATTATATCTTTATTTATTTTTGAAGCTTCCATTAACTGTAAGATACAAAAGCACTTTGAGTATGTCACGATGTCTTTTCATATGTCAATAAAATATTTTCAACTATTCTTATGGAGAAAACATGTCTGTCTTGCAAACATTTGTTGAAGGACCACAATGTACATGCACTGCCATCTAGTGAACAAAATGCATTAACACCAATTTCCAAACTACGTTTTCTCAACACATCTATAACCTACTAATCCTGTAAAAAACAATGTAATATACAATATACATTTAATTGTATGCTGAATGGCTATATGTATAAAGAAATGATTACTGTTGGGGAAAGTTACTTTTAAAAGTAATGCATTACAATAAAGCGCTACTTAGTTACTTTTATTGAAATTGATGCATTACGTTACTTTTGCGTTACTCTTCTCATCTTGACTGGGCTTGCTTGCTTGTTTTTAATTAAAGAAAAAGCTATATTTTTGTAGAAATGTAAATGTAAAAGCCCTTGAATATGCCTTAGCCATTTTGAATTGCAAGAAGAATAGGACGCAGGAGAAGAAAGTTTAACACTCTTTAGCAGTTTTAAAATCTATGTAATTTTTGCTTATTAGTATGATTGAATAGACCTGCAGCAAATATACTGGTTAATAAAATGGGATTAAATACATAACGAACGCGCGTGTTATTTAACATATTGTAGCAGGTTTGATTATTGCATGTTTGCATCCTATGGAGTTTTTATTTGTTTTGAGGAATACTGAGATCAGCAAATATATGTTCATATTTAGTCTAGAACTAGCATCATGTTTACACAGCGTATACAACGCCTCAGCACTTACTCTGGCGTTATTTATTTATTTTCTTGAAAATTAAAAAGTAAAGTGTTACTTTACTAGTTACTTGAAAAAGTAATCTGATTATGTAACTCGAGTTACTTGTAAAATGTTACCCAAACACTACTTATTATGAGCCAAACTGATACTGACCTACTACTTCATGTCGAAAAATAGATAGAGTAAATGCATGTTCAAATTTAGTCTAAAACTACAGTAACATCATGTTTACACAGCACACAAATGCCTCAGATACTTCCTTGTAAAGTAAAAAAGTAACACATTACTTTAATAGTTACTTGAAAAGTAATCTTATAACTCAAGTTACTTGTAATGTTACCCCAACTGCTTATTGTATATTATATGAGCCATAGTGTTGGGGAAAGTTACTTTTAAAAGTAATGCATTATTGGGTTACTCCTTAAAAAAGTAACTAAGTTACTTAGTTACTTTTTATGTAAAGTAATGCATTGCGTTACTTTTTACATCTGTTTGTTTGCTTGCTTTTCTTATAAAAAGTGATATTTTTGGCAAACGTGAAACCCCTTTCACACCAAAAGTGCAATTCACGTCTGTACAGTAGAACGCAGGAAAAGAAGGTTTGAAACTCTTCAGAAATAAAACAAAAAAGAAGCGCAAATTTTAGTGCAAAATGTTAGTTTGGTTGGTATGGTTGAATTGGATCATCGAAGGTCAGAAGCAAAAACTCAACTTAATAAAATGGGTTTAAATACATAGGATAATTTTGTTATTTAACATATTTAATTATTGCAGGTTTGCGTGCGTCATATTCGGAGTTCGCCTGGATCTGCTTGCTCTTGATTTCTTATGGGGACAGGAAAGCTGTCAATCAGTCAATAGGAAAACAAAGTAACTGCCGTTACTTTAAAAAAAAAATTATATTACAATATTTTTTGTAAATTAAACAGTAGGCCTAATGCTTTACTTTATTAGTTACTTGGGAAAAGTAATCTGATTACGTCGCGTTACTTCTAATGCGTTACCCCCAACACTGATGAGCCAAACTAGTTCTACTGACCTACTATGTATAGGGTGACCAGACGTCCCGAAAAATTCGGGACAGTCCCGAAATCTAAGCTGCTGTCCCGAATCCCGAATCCCGCTCTAATTGTCCCGAAAATTATGCTGAAGCAATATCTTAAATAGTTATTGTCTGATAAAACATAAAAAACTGTCCGTGGAGCGAGGTTGAGTCATCCGCCGGCTGCTCATTGGCTGCAGCATCTTGTTTTTTGTTTTGTTTTTTTAGATATACCCAGAGCCATAGAGAAAGAGAGCTACGACACGCTCTGATCTCGCCGCCGCGCGGTCACGTGGTTCGTGGAGCGCCCAATAGTTCCAAACAACTCCGCGCTCCAATGTGTTTGAATGGGTTTAAGTAGGATAGACAGCAGTTTTACTATATTTGCATCAATTTCGAGTAATTATTAACACATAATGTGCATTGATTGTGTATTGATAACTTCTCTGAATACGCTTTACAATCGCATTTTATTCTGGGCAGTGATAAAGAGACATAATTAATATGTTCTCATACTTTTTGGCAGTCAAATGTGACCAAACACGTAACTTTTATTCAATTAAATAATTGTAATATATAGTTCAGTTCTATTTAGTTAATATTTGAGGAGGCTTTTTTTGTACTAAATAATATGTGCAATAATGATCCTGACCATTTAAAAGATAACATTTTCTAATATAGTATTTATATTACAGTTAGTTTGATATTTAAGGTAAAATATATTGGAATGTGTATTTGGACATGATCAAACACTCTTTTTTTATATGTTTTGATTTAACGATTTAATGTTAAATAAGAAAAAAGTAATTTATTCGTGTTATTTTATGATATTCAAATATACAACATAACTGAATATTATAAAAGGCAAGCAAAAATGGCATTTGACATAATAGAAAAGAGGAAAATAGTGTTTAAAAAACACAAGGCAACGAATTGCATTCAGCATACATTTTTTTTTATCGTATTTCTTGAATGCAGTCTTTACTGAAACTCATTCAATCTCCCACAGTGAGAGAAAGATTGCAGAAAGACTAAAAACGTAAAAATATGACAATTAGTATCTGGTTATGGTCGCTATTACGGTGTTTCTCACGTTATCTAACTGCATTTACAGTATAACTGTTTATTTTTTAACGATAAAAATTAAGATGTTGCTAGCAGCAAATTACACTGTACCAACACCGCGACAGTACAGACCAACAAGTTGGTCTCGTCCTTCTTTAAGAAGGCACCGTGTTCAAAATAATACTTCTGTAGCCTACGTATTAGGCTATATCAATTTATATGCATATGTACTTGTTAATAAAAATATGATTGCTTCATTAACTTCAGTTTGAAGTATAAAAATAGCCTAACGCAACTTAACTAAAGTTAGGCTACTTATATTAATAAAAACATGATTGGTTCAGTCACTTTCGTTTGAAATTCATTATCTTTATTATTCATTACCCCGCAACCGCCCCCCCCCCCCCCCGTCCCGAATTTCAATCAATCTCATCTGGTCACCCTAACTATGTAGTACTGTATGTCGACAGACAGACAGACAGACAGACAGACAGACAGACAGATAGATAGATAGATAGATAGATAGATAGATAGATAGATAGATAGATAGATAGATAGATAGATAGATAGAAAGAAAGAAAGAAAGAAAGAAAGAAAGAAAGAAAGAAAGAAAGAAAGAAAATCTCCGATATTTTTTTGTAAATGAAAAATGTGTTACTTTATTAGTTGCTTGGAAAAAAGTAATCTGATTACGTCGCGTTACTTCTAATGCGTTACCCCCAACACTGATGAGCCAAACTGGTTCTACTGACTACGTAGTACTGCATGTCGATAGATAGATAGATAGATAGATAGATAGATAGATAGATAGATAGATAGATAGATAGATAGATAGATAGATAGATAGAAAGAAAGAAAGAAAGAAAGAAAGAAAGAAAGAAAGAAAGAAAGAAAGAAAGAAAGAAAATCTCCGATATTTTTTTGTAAATGAAAAATGTGTTACTTTATTAGTTGCTTGGAAAAAAGTAATCTGATTACGTCGCGTTACTTCTAATGCGTTACCCCCAACACTGATGAGCCAAACTGGTTCTACTGACTACGTAGTACTGCATGTCGATAGATAGATAGATAGATAGATAGATAGATAGATAGATAGATAGATAGATAGATAGATAGATAGATAGATAGATAGATAGAAAGAAAGAAAGAAAGAAAGAAAGAAAGAAAGAAAGAAAGAAAGAAAGAAAGAAAGAAAATCTCCGATATTTTTTTGTAAATGAAAAATGTGTTACTTTATTAGTTGCTTGGAAAAAAGTAATCTGATTACGTCGCGTTACTTCTAATGCGTTACCCCCAACACTGATGAGCCAAACTGGTTCTACTGACTACGTAGTACTGCATGTCGATAGATAGATAGATAGATAGATAGATAGATAGATAGATAGATAGATAGATAGATAGATAGATAGATAGAAAGAAAGAAAGAAAGAAAGAAAGAAAGAAAGAAAGAAAGAAAGAAAATCTCCGATATTTTTTTGTAAATGAAAAATGTGTTACTTTATTAGTTGCTTGGAAAAAAGTAATCTGATTACGTCGCGTTACTTCTAATGCGTTACCCCCAACACTGATGAGCCAAACTGGTTCTACTGACTACGTAGTACTGCATGTCGATAGATAGATAGATAGATAGATAGATAGATAGATAGATAGATAGATAGATAGATAGATAGATAGATAGATAGATAGATAGATAGATAGATAGATAGATAGATAGATAGATAGATAGATAGATAGATAGATAGATAGAGAACATTCATATTGAGCTGATAAGACTATAGAAATACACTAAAAACATTTTTTAGTTTAGTCCACAAGATGGCGCTTACAGACCGCCTCTGCTCGCTCGTTGCGCCACCCTCATTCTGCCAGTGAGAGGCTTCCTGTGTAACCCTGAGCAGCTGGTTTGGTCAGAGTGTTTGTGTTATTGCAGGATGTGGTGAACTAGGGAGGTAGTGCCGCTCACAGCTCGCGAGGTGACGGTTGGGACAGCGAGACGTGGCGCGCACTCAGAGACGGATAGCAGCTGTAAGACTCGAGCGAGTTAAAGTTCGTTGAGAAGAGCGGAAAATCACGGGCCGACGGCCGCTCCATACAAGGCAAGGTCGGGTGGGGAGCAGTTTAGGGAGCAGCGCTGATCCAATCATCTGCGCCCCTGGGAAGAGCCCGGAACCGAACGACGCGACTCACTTTGTTTTCTGAGAAGATTTATAAACCTCTGAGATGCTTTTGTAGAAGCTCTCTTGTTTCTTTAGTTGTTTAGCTTTTAGTTTTGTTTGTTTGTTTTGGATTTGTGTACTTTAGAGATGAGTACGTCAGTAAACGGAGTGGACCCCAAACCCGCACCAGCGGTCAGTCAGAACGGACCGGGTTCTGTTCCTCCGAGCCCCACGGATGTCAAAACACCCCAGCCGGAGATACCGGACGAGGAGTCGCAGTCCGCGGTGACGGACGCCACGCAGATGGGAATTAAGTTCGGCAAGACATTCCTGCTGATTTTCCCCATATACGTGCTGGGATATCTGGAGTTCAGTTTCAGCTGGGTCCTCATCATCCTGGCCGCGCTATTCTGGCTCAGACGGAACCAGGGAAGCAGATTCGCTCGGGTGAACAAGGCGTTGGAGTTTCTGGAGCAAGAGGAGCGAGCGGTGCGACAGACCGTCCACAGCTCAGAGCTGCCGCCGTGGGTGAGTGACATAGTGAACACTGCGTTGGTCAAATCTGTTAATGTTTCACAAGGAGAACTTTGACCCCAGCCTTGACCTGTAGCACTAATTCGGACTTGCACAGCCCAGTTCAACCGGCTTGTTAAAATCTGACGTTGTCAAAAAGTTTGTGTATTCAACTACAGACATTGCTTACATGCCTGAATGAGTCACAAATCTAATCAAGAGCACAAATTGAAACTGAAGTTTCAGAACCGCCCATCAAACATTTTGATCTGAGCAGAATCACTTGTAAGCTCTTCTAAAATGTTTGCTTTGATAGGTCTTCATTAGAGATTATGGAGTTAAACAATTTTTTTCCCATATTCAAATTCTTCTTCTACTACTTTGCATAAATGTACATTAATGTGCACCAATAATAAAATATTATTACAGTCAAAAGTACCAGCCAAAAGTTTTTAAACAGTAAGATTTTTTTTAAATGTTTTTTAAAAAGGTCTCTTCTGCTCACCAAGCCTGCATTTATTTATTCCAAATTACAGCAAAAATAGTACAATTTTGAATTTTTTTTTGCTATTTAAAATAGATGTTTCCTATTTGAATACATTTTAAAATGTAATTTATTCCTGTGATCAAAGCTACATTTTCAGAATCATCACTCCAGTCTTCAGGATGACATGATCCTTCAGAAATCATTCTAATATGCCGATTTGCAGTTCAAAAAACATTTTTATTAATATTATTATCAATATTTAAAACGGTTGAGTACATTTTTTTTCAGGATTCTTTCAAAAATTCTACTCAGCTGTTTTCAACATAATGATATTGATAAATGTTTTTTTTTTTCGTGCAGCAAATCAGAATATTAGAATGATTTCTAAAGGATCATGTGACTGGAGTGATGGTGCTAGAAATTCAGCTCTGGAATCACAGGAATAAATTACATTTTAAAATATATTCAAATAGAAAAGAGTTGTTTTAAATAGTAAAAATATTTCAAAATTGTACTGTTTTGCTGTACCTTGGATCAAATGCAGGCTTTGGTGAGCGGAAGAGACTTCTTTAAAAAACATTAACAAATCTTACTGTTCAAAAACTTTTGACTGGTAGTGTATATAAATATATAATACATTAAAAATCAAATGTGGATAATATATCACTTAGTGGCCATTATAAATAAAAATAATTATTACTGGTCATAGTAAAAGTGAAACTTTGCTTAAATGTAATGACATTGAAAATAAAACATTTAGTATAAAGTAAAAATCAGTTTTCACTTCACATATTATTTGTGATACAAAAAAGCTTTTCTATTGTAAATAAATAATTTTATGTACCAACTTTGAACAATGAAAATAATTAAGTAAAATTATAAGTGATGCACTTAGGCCTATCTCTTTCCAGGTGGATTTTTAAGGCGTTCAAGGATGTGCATTGATCGACAACTAATTTGAAAACTAGATGAGGCGTCTATGGACGGGTGCGGCTCACCCTCGAAATATTAAATCTGAGGCAGTATCCAGAATAATTTGCCATGAATTTGAATCCTTGTGGGAAATCTTCAGAGCTCTAAGCACAAACATGCACAAGCAAAATTGTCGAGTCTGTTTCTGTTGGCCTACAGACTTTGGTGCTCTGTTACTTTAAATGAGTTTGCTGTCTAACCTGAGATCATAGTTCTGGCATATTAGCGGGCATGTCTGCTGAAAGAGGCATTCAGGGACACAAAACTCCAGTGTTCACTCCATTAGCTGTAAATCACAGTCTTGCCATGGCCAGGACAGGCTGTCATTGTTCTTTCGCTTTTAGGCTGATATTAAGTAACATGAACAGGTAATTCGTGAAACTCAGGTTGACTTGGGATTGGCTGCATGGTCTGGTTGTAAATAAGTGTTGCTTTGGTGTCACTGATAAACTATTACAGTGTTTGTTAATATTTGGAAGTAGATTTAATTTAGTTTTTTATATTTTCTGTCCTTTAATTTTATAATAGTACTTTTAGTACTTAAAGTTAACCTGCACACACTCATAAACACTTAATCATACAACACTGATTAATTTTAAGTTTGTTTGAGTGAAGTGGTCTGTCTGTGCTTGTTTGTAGCAGGAACTGGTGTGACATTGTTTATTTGTGTCAGATCACAACTGCATATGGTGAAAGAACCTCTCCTTAGTGGGTGTGGTGTGTTACTACAGTAACTGCCATTATGACATTTGACGTTATTATTATGACATCACCAAAGCATGGTGAGTCACACGCTTGAGGAAATGTTGCCATAGTGACCTGTCAATCAGATGATGCACCACGTTCTGTTTCTGAACAAAAGTTTGGACGAGCAGATACAGTGACACTTTACCTGGAGGGCAAATATTATAAAAGCAGTGCTCCTGCCTTGTTGTGTGTCTGTGTTTGTGCATGTGGTAATAACTAACAAGTTGAACCATTATAGCAAACATGGCGATGAAAAGCCAGTAAAGCTTGAGTTTTATTAGCTAGGCCATGAAGAGTAAACACAAGAGTTTTTGGTTTGTCAAAGTAACTCACTCAGTGTTCCAACAGATGTCCAAAATAAAGCTTATATGTATGATAACACACTGTTAAAATAAGATTAAATTATGAAGTAGATATCATAAGCATAATAATTGTAGCGTAATTAATATTTATTTTTCATAATATTGTTTAATATTATTTAAGTGTTAAGGATAATTAAAGATAATTACAATAATTTGTAAATGAATCGGTTTGCAAATAATGGTAATTAGAACTACTTTTGGGCAGAGTTGCCAAATCCTTCTGCTGAAATTTTTTAGAAACAAATAGTCAAGCCTCTGAAGTCTCAAATATGGTCAATTAAAAAAAAATTACACTTGAATATTACACTTTTGACTGGTAGTGTATGGCCTATACACTACCAGTCAAAAGTGTAATATTCAAGTGTAATTTTTTTTTAATTGACCATATTCAAAAGTTTTTGAACAGTAGCTTTTAAAACTGTAATTTTTAATGTTTTTTTTTTTTTTAAAGAAGTCTCTTCTGCTCACCAAGCCTGTATTTATTTGATCCAAAGTACAGCAAAATAACATTTTCAATTTGAATATATTGTAAAATGTAATGTATTCCTGTGGTTTCAAAGCTGATTTTTTAGCATCATTAATCCTTCAGAAATCATTCTAATTTTCTAAATTTGCTTCTCAAAAAACATTATTATTATGTTAAAAACAGCTGAGTAGAATTTTTTTTTCAGGTTTCTTTGGCCAATAGAAAATTCAGATCTCTGTCTCAGATCTCACATTCTTTCTGAAATAGAAATCTTTTGTAACATTACGAATGTCTTTATCATCACTTTTGATCAATTCAACGCAAGTTACGCAACCTTGCAAAATTTCTGTAATTTCTCTCCAAAAATTATACTGACTCCAAGCTTTTTGAATGGTATAATGCTGATCTTTAGATCTTTCTTTTAATCAAAGAATTCTGAAAAAAAAAAGAAAAAATTTGAAAAAACTGTTTTAAATAATAATAATAAATGTTTCTTGAACAGCAAATCAGGAAATAAGAACGATTTCTGAAGGATCATGTGACACTGAAGAGTAATAATGCTGAAAATTTAGCTTTGATCACAGAAATAAATTATATTTTAAAATGTATTCAATTAGAAAACAGCTATTTAAAAAATATTATATAATATATTTTGTTGTACATTAGATAAAAAATGCACGTGAAGAGATTTCTTTAAAAAACATTAAAGGGATAGTTCGAGCATTTAAGACATGAAGTTGTATGCAATCCTTATCAGCACTATAGTGTATACAGACTGACCCACACTGCGTTCACCTCCCTGGTCAGAGTTCTGGCCGCTGGAAGTATTTCAAGAAAGTAGTCACGGTTAGTTTCCGGGGCCTCAAAACTGTGCGTTTTTACGTGAAAAAAATATATGCGTTTCAAAGCTTGATTAATTTACATCACAAAAAACACTCCTAACAAAAATCATACCTCAGTTTTAATCGGCACTATATTCTTTCCGTTTCCATCAATCCGCGCTGCTGTCAGTTCGCACGTTCCGATCAGCTGTTGATAGCGCGACTCGCTGACAACATGTCTGACTACGAAACTTCTGATGATGAAACCAATTTTAGCACAATGTCAGACGGAACAGACGATATATATATTTTTATATCAGACCTCGTTTCACGTGATTTCCACAGGAGTCTAAACATCAGATTGTTTACTGTACAGTTTAGACATGGGATCTCCAGTCCTCGTGAGCTACTGTCTTGCTGGTTTTAGTTTTTCTCTGATGCAACACACCTGACTCAAATCAACGTGTACTTAGCAGGCTTGTACAGAATGTCTCATTTGAGAAAGGTGTCCTGTCATAGGAAAACATCGAGCTGCAGGAATGTAGCTCACGATGACCGGAGTTGGAGATACCTGGTTTAGACCAGAGCCATATAAAAAGAGAGTTGCGACACTCCCATAGGCTTCCATAGGAACTGAGGAATGCGGAAGTAAAGCGTGTCATGGAGCGGCCAATAGTTCCAAACAACCAATAGCTCCTCCATTGAAGCCCATTCATTTCAGCGCTTCTCAAGCACAGTCGCAAGTATATTGAAGAAATTACTGCATTTCTTTACATTTTAACGCATCAGTTGACCTCTCGAAAAACTGGCCAATAGTGGTATTTTATGAAGCGTGTCATAGTTAATGTTTATCGTTAAAAAATAAACAGTTAAACTGTAAATGCAGCTGGATAACGTGAGAAACACCGTAATAGCGACCATAACCAGATACTAGTTGTCATATTTTTATGTTTTTAGTCTTTCTGCAATCTTTCTCTCACTGTAGGAGGTTGAATGAGTTTCAGTAAAGACTGCATTCAAGAAACACGATAAAAATGTATGCTGAATGCAATTCGTTGCCTTGTGTTTTTTTAAACATTATTTTCATCTTTTCTATTATGTTAAATGCCATTTTTGCTTGCCTTTTATAATATTCACTTATGTTGTATATTTGAATATCATAAAACAAGAGTAAATTACTTTTTTTTATTTAACATTAAATCGTTAAATCGAAACATACTGTATAAAAAAAGAGTGTTTGATCATGTCCAAATACACATGCAGATGTATTTAACCTTAAATATTACACTAACTGTAATCTAAATACTATATTAGAAAATGTTGTCTTTTAAATGGTCAGGATCATTATTGCACATATTAAGTACAAAAAAACCTCCTCAAAATATTTACTAAATAGAACTTAACTATATATATTACAGTTATTTAATTGAATAAAAGTTACACTTAAGGTGTTTGGTCACATTTGAGTGCCAAAGAGTATGAGAACATATTAATTATGTCTCTTTATCACTCCCCAGAATAAAATGCGATTGTAAAGCGTATTCAGAGAAGTTATCAATACACAATCAATGCACATTATGTGTTAATAATTACTCGAAATTGCTGCAAATATAGTAAAACTGCTGTCTATCCTATTTAACTCCATTCAAACACATTGACAGCGCGGAGCTGTTTGGAACTATTGAGAGCTCCATGAACCACGTGACCGTGCGGCGGCGAGATCAAAGCGTGTCGCAACTCTCTTTTTATATGGCTCTGGTTTAGACCAAGCACACTTATAAACACGATGATATCGACACACGTTCCGCATAGTTACAGACAATAACAAATATAGCAAAGCATCATATTTTGTTGTGTTATATAGATTCAATTAAATTCATTAGTTATGACATTTGCCGATTTTCTCACCACATAGACAGTCGATTATTGTCGATGCTATCACTGCCCCGGTTAGAATATTCTCAGTGTAACGTTAGCCTAAAAACCGACGTTAGCTTCAAAATAAACCTGTCGTATGCGACATAAAGTTAGTAAATAGAGCTTACCCGTGGTACTGGTACAGCAGAACTCTTTAAAATGTGACCCTGGACCACAAAGCCAGTCATAAGGTTAAATTTGACAAAACTGAGATTTATACATCATATGAAAGCTCAATAAATAAGCTTTCTATTGATATATGGTTTGTTAGGATAGGACAATATTTGACTGAGATACATCTATTTGAAATCAGAAATCTGAGGATGCAAAAAAATCAAAAAGACTGAGAAAATCACCTTTAAAGTTGTCCAAATTAGGTTCTTAACAATGCATATTACAAATCAAAAATTACATTTTGATATGTTTACAGTAGGAATTTTACAAAAAATCTTCATGGAACATGAACTTTACTTAATTTCTTAATGATTTTTGGCATAAAAGAAAAATCAAAAATTTTGACCCATGCAATGTATTTTTGGCTATTGCTACAAATATACCCCAGCGACTTAAGACTGGTTTTGTGGTCCAGGGTCACAAATCCGTTTTTTTTTTTTTGCCTCCTTGGTTGGGGATGTAATCGTCTTCGCTGAAGTGAGCACTGCACACACGAAAATCCTTGATACTGGATATTTTAGCTCCCGCAGAGTAGCCGATGGCAACCAGCCAAACCTGTCTCATAACTATATCAGAAACAGAAAAACGATGGAATCTGAACGGCGATCCCTGCACATTCTTGTGGTCACAACCTGGGAATTTACAAGTTCGCACTATTGTTAATGTGTGTAATGGAACAGCTGATCGGAACGTGCGAACTGACAGCAGCGCGGATTGATGGAAACGGAAAGAAAATAGTGCCGATTAAAACTGAGGTATGATTTTTGTCAGGAGTGTTTTTTGTGATGTAAATTAATCAAGCTTTGAAACGCATATATTTTTTTCACGTAAAAACGCACAGTTTTGAGGCCCCGGAAACTAACCGTGACTACTTTCTTGAAAAACTTCCAGCGGCCAGAACTCTGACCAGGGAGGTGAACGCAGTGTGGGTCAGTGTGTATACACTATAGTGACGATAAGGATTGCATACAACTTCATGTCTTAAATGCTCGAACTATCCCTTTAAAAATCTTGCTATTCAAAAACTTTTGACTCTTAGTGTACTGCTTTAGTGTATAGGCCTAATGTAATATATATTTTTTATTTGACCATATTGGAGAAAAACATTTAAACTTCAGAGGCTTGACTATTTGTTTCTAAACATTTTTAGCAGAAGGATTTGGCAACACTGCCCAGAAGTGT
>NC_133370.1:13405522-13437313 GCF_049309525.1 Garra rufa
AGTGCAAGTTATTTATTTTCACTAATTTAAGAAAAATGTGACTTTTCGTTTTAAGCAATGCTTGCTTTAATTTCAGTTGTTCAACACTGATGTTCAATTAATAATCATAGATCGTAGATAGTGTGTTTCCTTCAATTATTTTAAAATCAAGTAATGCACCCTTCATCCAAAAATCTCTCGCTTATAATATGTGAACATATTTACTGTACAAAACTTGTCAGTGAACTATGAGGGCAAAAAAATAAATATTATATAAATATAATTAAATATAATGTTATTAATAAATAAAATAATCGTTCATTAATCGTAATCGGGTTAAAATGTTCAATTAATCGAGATTTTGATTCTAAGCCAAATTGCCCAGCCCTATTTTAATCTATTCTCATTTTTACGAAAATATATTGATTCTTAAATCCCAAGAATCGATTAGTTTAGCCTGTTTTCATGATTGTAGGGCATATCCCATCCAGTAAATCTCAATAAGCTTTGGGCTTTTTACTTTTGGTATGAAACACAGTCTCAGATTTCAAAATTCAAATACTGTCAATTTTATTACGATATTTAAACAATAAACAGCGTTTTATCTCTGTTTAATGTGGAGTGACAGAATGCTGTAGTGCCTCAGTTTAAAAGAAGCGACACGCGTGTGAACTGATCATCTTCTCCGCTTTAATACCAGTTACAGCACCAAATAAACTTGACAAACATCTGAAGATCTGTTAAAAGAAAGAATGCAACTTACCTGAATCTGTATCATGTAATCGCTTAATTAGTTTAATTAGTTTTAGCCACGGAAAGACATCAATATAATTATAAACAATGTCATGTAAGGTCACATTTATCTCAGAAAAAACATATTTGGTGGTCATAAATGCATTAGTCAGCTACGAAAATGAAGTGAAAAAGAGAGGAGCATTTTGCTAACTATATGCACCATATAACATGTTACTGTTCTTCAGTATTTAATGTAGAGATGCACCGATTGATCGGCTAGTGATCGGAATCGACCGATTTTTTGCATGGTAAAAATAAATAAATAAAATATAAAATTATAAAATAAATTTAATTAAAGAAAATATTTCTGTATAGGCCCATGCTTTCATTACAGTTCTTAAAAAAAAATCGGAATCGGCAAAAATCCGAATCAGCAGGTCACACTTACTGAAAAATCGGAATCGGAATCGGCCAAGAAAATTGCAATCGGTGCATCTCTAATTTAATGTTTGAATAAATCTGTCAAGTTTTTTAACAGCCACCATTTAAAGGTTTATATTTCAAAAACCTAATTGGAGTAGAAATATAATTATGTAATTGTAAGTTTATTATTATAAAAACTTCATTTGACTGTAATTGTGTTTGTGTGCAAATCAGTTAATTTAACCCTCATTATTATATTATTATATTATATTATGTAGTAACTACTGACTCTCATGTATATTTTACAGCATTAATTGAGAAATTTTTTTTTACTTATGAAAATTTACCATGTGCTGTACCTGATATGAATCCAAAATAGGGCTGTGCAATATATCGAAATTATCAAAATATTGCAAATATACATATCGCAATATTGCTACAGCTTACAATATTTAGGGCCATGAACAAGATGCTCTTACCTAAATAACTTTTAACTTAAATAAGAATCAGTGCATATTGAATTCATAGAGTTCAGTGTTTTCCTTTTCCTTTTTATTATTCAGTTCCTAAATTGATGTAAAAATGATTACACTAATGTTAAAATGAAATTATGTAATCCTAGAGTAAAACACTACCGTTCACTTTCAGAAGTTGTTGTAACCTCCTGAGACCCCGCCCATTGACTTATGTCCTCTGTAGTGGACCTTGTGTTTTCATGCATTTTCTTTGAAATTTTTGAGCTACTCTGTCAAGTCCTGTTGTACTGTGCAGAGGACATCCTGGGCTTTCTAGTGATATGTCATTTGATTGGCTGGCATGCTAGGAACCACTTCTTACACTGAATCCAAAATGGCCAGCATACAAATGAGCACATTTTATGGGAAGGAGAGAGATATGTAAAATTTTGCTTTTTTACATGTTTTTTACTATTATTATCACATATATATTTGTTTATTAAAGTGTCAGTAACAATACAATTAGCTTTTAAAGCTGTTAAATTGTTTATGATTCAAAATATCATCCTTTTTTAAATGTCAACTATAGTGGACATCAGGACCATCTTAATGTAATTAATGACTGCATGTTGTAGGAGGCAGAACTGAAGCAGAGAGGATTTTTATAAGATAGTTGAGGGAGACTCTGACTTAGAGCTGTCAGATGAGGATAAATTTGAATGTAACATACAAGAAGATTTTGAAGAAGAGGAAGAAATTGCAGGAGACTCAGATGAGCAGACTGAGACAGACACAGAGACAGAAAAGGAAGAAAAGGAAAGATGCCGCACTCTGTGGTTCTGCAGCAGGACAATGCACACCAGCAAATTCACTTCTGAATGGTTGAAGAAAAACAAAATGAAGACTTTGGAGTGGCCTAGCCAAAGTCCTGACCTGAAACCTATTGAGATGCCCACAGCATGACCTTAAAAAGGCGGTCCATGCTCGAAAACCCTCCAATGTGGCTGAATTACAACAATTCTGCCAAGATGAGTGGGCCAAAATTCCTGCACAGCGCCGTAACAGACTCATTGCAAGTTATGGAAAATGCTTGATTTCAGTTGTTTTGTTTTTGTTACATAAATGTTGGATTAATATCCCTTTACAGCCATATTCTGTACAGTTTTGTTGTCTGAGTTTGGGTGTCGTTTCGAACTAAAATGGTCCTGTGGTCCACTACAGTGGACATGCTGTAAAATTAAAAATAAAAACTAAACGTAAAAACTCTAAATTATAGAATTTTTTTTTAACCCAAAGGATGTAGGAAATCACAAAAAAACAACAAAAAAGAGACACTTTTTTTCTTTGGGTCTCAGGAGGGTAAGGGTGCCTTTTCTTGCAAAAAGTGAAACATGTATGCTAGATATTTTAGAATTAGAATCAGAATTAGCTTTATTTACCAAGTGTGCGCAAACACAAGGAATTTGTTGAGCTCTTGATACATACATACATATGAATAACAATATACTGTATATACTGTATATGACACAAGATAGTTATGGAAGTTCATAGAAATGACTTAGTAACACCAGAGTAAAACCTAAGTTTCATCTAAGCATGTGGCACTTTATCGTATCGCATACCAATTATTGCGTTATTTAATTTATTGCTTTATCGCATATCCCTTTTTTTTTTTTCAATATCATACAGCCCTAATCTAAAATAATTGATATTTACTCATAATCGAATTTGGGAATCGAAACTAAAGCCTATAAATAGAAAAATCAAATCGTGAAATTTGTGTCAATAACCAGCCATATTAACAACACTAATGATTATTATAATGTTTAGATTTTCACTAGCATTTACAACTTATAATTTTATTTTCTTGCATTTTTTTTGTTTGTTTTAGACAAAATAGTATAAAATTCTAATTTTAGCCTATTTACATAATTTACATTAGTGCATCCTTTCTTTAAGAGCAGTTCTTCATATGTCAAATTTTGTGTATATTTATACCTGTATAAACCTGTGTATAGTGTTGTGCTCTTTCAGCTGCACCACTCAACAAAAATTATATCATCCTATCAGCTTTCTGCTTGAAGTCTGACACACTGACTGTCTGGCATGCTGGTTGTCTGATACATGCTGCTCAGCTTAAAAAAATAGCACAAAAAAAAGCAAATGCCCTTTGACCTGTTCACGAGTCGTGCTGAATCATCTCAGACGTGCCTGTTATACCTCACAAAATCATTACAGAGCTCAACCTGTCAGTCCTTCATCGAGTTCACAATACAACCTACACTTCTGGTTGACTCATTTAGAGGTCAGATGAGGTCGAATCTATATGAAGTTCTTCCTGATTGCTACAGTCGCTCTCAGAAAGAGCGTGCCTGTGTGTTTGTTTCTCAACTGGGCTGCAGGATTGTATATGATAAAGTTGTTTGTTTTTTAGGAAATTACATTGCTTAAAAGATCAGATCTTACACAAATGCACAAGTTTACGCCCATGCAGATAAATCACACACACATTACTGTATTTGGTCAGTGTGTTAACATTTCTTCATGAATCAGCTTTACAAGCTTAGACTAGCTGCGTGTGTCATGCCAGAGCTGCACTATTGAAACTGGAATTACTACATGGAAGTTTCTGCCTCATTTACATTCTCATTTTACTGTATTTAACAATCAAAGATACAAATCTAGTGTTTCTATGTAATAGAAACAAGCAGAAAGATGTAGGATGACATTAAATGTATGTTCTTAGTGTGTCTGTGATTGAGACTTTGACCCCTAACAGTGCTTTCTTTGCTCTTTGAAGGCCAGAGATATGAATGTTTGTGTGTGTTTGTGGCAGAGATAAGACATGTACAGATGCAGTGTTTGTAATATCAGATCAGATCAGCTCAGCGTCGGCTGCTCTCTGACAGGCCATGGGAATTAGCAGGCTAACTTTAGCTGCTGTCTGCTCTCTGCGCATATAATCAGGAAATAACACAGCTTTGAGTCATAGGCTGGCTTTCTCCCTAAGGAAAATATGAGAAAGAAATAGAGCCAAAGACAAGTCAGGGATTTTCCATTTGGTTTTCCTGGCAAATCTCTCGCTCACATGCTTTTGTGCCACATCTTTCCATATAGGTCCTTTCTTCGTTCACACTCTGGAAAAAAAGGTACAAAAGCTGTTACTGGCACTGTACCTTTTTGACACTTTAGGGTATGTTTAAGCTATTTATATGCACCCTTTAGGAGAAAATACGGTACAAATGTGTACCTTTTGAAAGGTTACCACCCCAGTGACAGCTTTTGTACCTTTTTTTACGAGAGTGCACCAGAGTTTCTTTACTGCATGTTGAGGAAAGTAAGATGAGGAGCCAAAGAGAGACACATTGTCCACACTGTGAGCGAACAGCATGATTCAAATCAAAGAGACTTCCTACAAAATAAGGACTTTTAACAGAATTTAAAGTCTGCATGAAATGGAAGTTGCGATAGTCTTTTCTTTAGAGGCGCACACTAATGGAGCAAACATGTCGGCAGTGTAGAGACATTTAAAACTGTCAGAGAAAGACGCAAAAATGATTACAAGTACCGACAGTGAGAGGCTGTTTAGAACCGCATTGCATGTCTTTGATGAGAAGAGAAAGGCCTGGTTGTTGCTGGTTACTTTATATGATGACTGAAATCGCGAAATGGCCTTAAACCATTAGTAAATAAACTACAGAATGTTATGTTGTCTAATACATGCACAAATTGTATTCTGACAGCTCTGCTTAGCCAGGGTTCAAAGTCCAAAGTGTAAGAAAAATCTGCGCTGAAACAGCGTAATGAGAATCATTTATGAATCTGCTGCTGTCAGCAAAAAGTAGTACTGAGGTCTTCTTGTCGTTTCCGCCAAAATAAAAGTCAACATTCATAAATGTTAGCATTGTAATTTTACTGTTGTTCTGTAAAATAAAATAAAATTGTTTAAAATTTTACATTTTTTTTTATTTTATTATTAAAATAAAGACAAAAATAATGAGAACAGTCATTACAACAGCACCATTAATACATTTATTATAACATTCTCCTTTGCTCAGCAAGGCTGCATTTATTTGTACATTAAAACATGCATTTATTTGTCTTAAAAAATGGCCAAAGAATATTATTTTACTAACTTATTATTTTTAAGCTAAATTGTGCTTTGTTGATAGGCTATAATGTGTACTAGAATGTTAAAAATGTTCAGTGTTAAGTAAATGTTTTAAAATTGTTGTTTTGAAAAGCAAGACAAAATTGTAAAAAGCACATTTTGGCTATTTAATTTATGCTATGGTGGAAAAAAAAAAAGGCAAAATACATGGGCACAAAAAACATGTTCGGTAATCGGCCTTCGGCCCAGTGTTTAATTTTGTCCGGCTTCGGACAAGAATTTTCATTTCCGTGCATCCCTGTTCTCGATTGTAGAGCAGGATTTCACCCTTCGCCTGGAGTTTGATTGACAGGTGACCTGACCAATCATAATGCTGAATCCCTCATTTTGTCCAAAAAACAACCCGAACAGGAGAGTTAGATTATTGTCAGTGGACTATGTTGTATTGCTGTCTTTCCTCAGTTGAGACAACATAACTCTAATGTTCATTCATGTTTATTTCATGCTATAACTAGGGGTGTAACGATATTTCGTAGTATGATATTTCGCGATACAAAAACGTTGCGATATGTATCGTAGAGTGATGAGGATACATTTACGATATGACGACAGTCTAATCCTATTGGTTGAGCTGCCGACGTGTCCTATCTGCTACAGTGCTGCTTGTGCTTTCATTGCAGTTGCAGAAATCGCTTGAACTGAATATTAGTAGAGCAACATGAGTTCGGCTGAAACTGAAATTGAAGATGCCCCGTCTTCACGTCCGACGTCTGGTAGCATTTTGGTTTTACAGTCACGAGACAGGACGACGGTAAAAAAAATACAGACAAAACACTATTACAGTCACGGTGTATGTTATTACCACGGAGTGGGAAATGAAAAGTTTCGTGTTTCAGACTCACACGGTTTTCGAGTCACACATTGGAACAAACATTTCTTAAAGCTTTTACGGCTCTTCGCAACAGGAACCTCCGAAGATAAAAAATATATTTTTATAAGCAGGAGCCACGATTTAACCAGTTACCGCACAGATTATTATTAACAACCAAAAGAACATTTCACTGAGCGCATGTCGGAGTGTTGAAAACTTGATCAAGATAATTTAAAATAGGCTATAATTGAGCTGTATGATCCATAAAATACGGAGAAAGGCTATAAATAAAGAAAAAAAATCCAGGAAATGCGTGTAGTATAGCCTGCCACTTGGTTTGCCAGGTAAAAATAAAATTGTGTAAAATGTCATAGTTAACTGTATCTGATATGAAAACTACGCTAGTCATTGTCCCATAAAATGATAAATAGCAATTAACACATATAGTGTTTTCATTACGTTTTATTTATTTAGCTTTTTGTAAAATAAAATGAGACATTGTTGTTTGCAACTACGTTTACCCCGAGACCTCGTCGCGAACACCAGCTCGACTGCAGAAGGCTTTCACTACGATTCCACCGCTTGCCGCGTCCCATGTGAAAGGGCTTTTTAAACGGTCTTCAGACAGAGCGTGAACACAAGCACGGGACCGTTTCGGAGCAGCTGCGTGTCAGCGTGTACAGGATTGAGTCCAAAGAGCATGCACCCGTGCCTGTCGCCCGTCCGACCCGCACCGGACAGATAAATATTATTCCACCCGTTACGCCAATTTTAGCGGGTAACCCTTCGGGTAGGACTCTGTTTCGCACACACATTGAATCTTGCGTCGCAAGCAGGTTTAAAGAATTTGACATCTTGACAATTTTATCACTATCATGTTAAATTTAACAAATTTTTCGGTGACAGACAGACCTATTCAGTTGTTAATTTGAATACAGAAGGTTTTTATTAAACCTTAAAATGTGACCTTGTATGTACAACAAACAAAGTTATTGAAATTTGTTTATTTTTTTAAATAAATCTGTTGTTTGGTTTTCAGTTTCATGTTTTAATTTTTGTTAAAAATATCATGATACATATCGTACCGTGTACCCAATATCAGGATACGTACCGTATCGTGACCTGGGCATATCGTTACACCCCTAATAACTAAGAAGAAAAGATGATCGCGATCACATTGAGGTAATTGCATTGCCATGCCACACATCATTATGCAGTGAAAAATTCATCGCAAGAAATTCAAACAATAAATACCACATTTGGAGGTCTTTAATGTGAATCTCTTCCTGTTAATTACAGCTTGAAATATACACAAATGAACATCAGATTGTATGTTGTCTCAACTAGTTTGACTCTACTGACATTAATTTAACTTTTCGGTCTGGTTTGTTTGTCGAACAAAATGGCACATTTGTCTGGCATTCAAACTTCAGCAATAGCAATAGCCAACAATACATTGCATGGGTCAAAATTATCGATTTTTCTTTTGTGCCAAAAATCATTAGGTCATTAAGTAAAGATCATGTTCTATGAAGATAATTTGTAAATTTTCTACCATAAATATATCAAAACTTAACTTGATTAATAATACGCATTGCTAAGAACTTCATTTGGACAACTTTAAAGGCCATTTTCTTAGTATTTCGATTTTTTTGTGCCCTCAGATTTTTAAATAGTTGTATCTTGGCCAAATATTGTCCTATCCTAACAAACCATACCTCAATTAATTTCAAACAGTGGACCATTATGACTGGTTTTGTGGTCCAGTGTCAGAATTGCAAAAAAAACAACAAGCTGTGCAATTAATTAAACTTGAAATTTTAAAGTAAAATAATAGTAAAATAGTATTTTCTTGTGAAATGTACTACTCCAATGATAATTTTATTTGCAGCTTCAAAAAATCTTTACAGTGTACAGTTAAAATTTGTAAATGGTTTAACATTGCATACTATGTAATTTTACTGCAAAACAATGTAACATGGTTATGGTTTTTGACAGAAAAACTCTGAATTGTCATGTAATTTACAGTGAAAATCAGATAAAGTCCTTTTAACTCAGATCATCCCATTCGTCATCAGTCTTCATCAAGAAAAAAAAAATTCTGTTACAAAGGTTATTACCATTGGGACTTGTGATTCAATAAGTGAGTAACTCTTTAGACAGATTCTTTAAAAGAGCCTTTTGTTTGTGAATTGGACTGCACTAGCTGTTTTGTATGTTTAGTGCTGTGTCAGCATCTGAAGTACTCTCAGATGCTCAAAAACCTCTAACTGGACATTTATGTTATTGGAAAAATGACTGATTTCTAATCCAACTTCACAAGGGTGTGAAGTTCGTAAAGTTGACAGATTTATTGTTGAAAATGAGAACACTCTAGTTTAATTGCATCGTTTGCTCTCAGTGAGACGGAGAGATAGGGTATGAGAGAGCATGGTCTGTTAGCACCTTTAGTTTGCTGTTAGTCTTCAGCAGGGTAGCAGAATGTTCCAGTTAAATAGCCGCATTATATCATTATAATGTGGTCATGTAATGAGTAATGGATATGATGAGTAATGAGACTAATACTATTCATTTTAAAAATTAGAGAAGAGGAAATTTAGCTTCTCTATTTACATCATCAGCTCATGACCAAATGGATCTAATCATTATGTCCTCTACAGTTGAAGAATCAACATGAGTCATTGTGATAAAATGTAAAAATATTGATTTGTTTCATTATTTTGAGAGCTGTTACTGTCAGCTCACAATGGGCCTGTGACTAATGAATGTGTTTAAAATATCCATTAAAATAAAACATTCTGATTATTCTGTCTGTTTTGTGTTTCAGGTTCATTTTCCAGATGTGGAGAGAGTGGAGTGGCTCAATAAGGTGTGTGTGTGTGTGTGTGTGTGTGTGTGGTGTGGTTTTATAAAAATAGATCTGAATCTATGCTAACCTAGAAATGTCTCCTCAAGAGTATTAACTCTCTCTCTTTTTCTCTTTTTTTTCTAACAGACTGTACATCAGATGTGGCCATATATTTGTCAGTTTGTAGATAAAATCTTCAGAGAGACCATTGAACCGGCAGTGCAGGGAGCCAATGCGCACCTAAGTACATTCACCTTCTCCAAGATAGACATGGGGGACAAGGTACATGCACATGTTTATCTAGCTATCTAAATGAGAGCATACCACAGACCTAACTAACTCAAACCCTAAACCAACCCCCCAAAAAACTTGCATTCAGATTAAATGCACATAGGATCACTAAAAATGACTAAATTTATAAATAAAGCATTTAATTTTTATCTGCCTATAATTTATTAATTACATAAAAATGTTTTGGTGAATTATGTAAAATTACATTACCAGTCAAAAGTTTTTGAACAGTAAGATTTTAAATGTTTTTATAGAAGTCTTTTCTGCTCAACAAGCCTGCATTTACAGCAAAAACAGTACAATGTTGAAATATATTTAATATTTAAAATAACTGCTTTCTATTTGAATAGATTTTAAAATGTAATTTATTCCTGTGATCAATTTAATTTATTTTCAACATCATTGTCTTCATTGTCACATGATCCTTCAGAAATCCTTCAGATTTGCTGTTCAAGAAACATTTTTATATCATTTATCAATATTTAAAACAGTTGAGTAATTTTTTTTTCAGGATTCTTTGATTAATAGAAAGATCCAAGGATCAGCATTTATCTGAAATAAAAAGCTTTTGTAACATTATACACTATGCCATTCATTCAAAAGTCGGTATTAATTTTTGGAAAGAAATTATAGAAATTAATTATTTTATTTAGCAAGGATGCTTTAAATTGATCAAAAGTGATGATTAAGACATTTATAATGTTACAAAAGATTTATATTTCAGTTAAATGCTGTTCTTCTGAACTTTCTGTTTATCAAAGAAATCTGAAAAAAAAATCCTCTTAGCTGTTTTCAACATAATAATAATAATAAATGTTTTTTGAGCAGCAAATTCTAGTGTGACTGACGTAATGATGCTAAAAATTTAGCTTTGAAATCACATTTTACAATATATTAAATAGTAAATATATTTCAAACTTTACTGTTTTTGCTGTATTTTGGATCAAATAAATGCAGGCTTAGTGAGCAGAAGAGACTACATAAAAAAATCATACTGTTCAAAAACTTTTGACTGGTAGTGTAGTAAACCCACACACGCATATTCATACACTTACACACAAAATATAAAAATTTTTGATCTGTCTGCAGCCTCTTCGGGTGGATGGAGTGAAAGTTTATACAGAGAATGTAGATAAAAGACAGATCATTATGGACCTACAAATCAGGTAAAATACACACAAATAAAGTTTACCACTGTTTTACATCTTCACTATTGGGCTTGAGATATTGAAATTCTGTTTGTGTGTTGTTGTATTTGTCTAGTTTTGTCGGAAACACTGAAATCGATGTGGATATTAAAAAATACTACTGCCGTGCAGGAATCAAGAGCATACAGGTAAGAGTGTAACGGATTTCTGTTTGTATGTTGCTTACATAAGTTGCTTACATTTGAGTAGGCCCCTATTACCCTGATAACAATCAGAGCGACCACACATGAGCTCTGATATGAGTTTGAACTATATAACAGAGCTTCTTTGCTCTGTTAGTTTATAGTCAGGCATTAGAGATAATGTTAGTCCCTTCTTATATGTGCAAGCAGACGTTTTTTAATTATTTATACAGTATGAGCCTTTTGGCTTTAACTGAAGAGGATAGCGGAAAAGCATTAAGAGAGGTTGTGGTATCGGGAAATAGCCCAAGCAGGATTCAAACTCACCTACTTGTCGTTCCAAGACCTTTGTTCATCGTCAGAACACAAATTAAGATATTTTTTATGAAATCCGAGAGCTTTCTGGCCCTGCATAGAAAAGAATCATACTACTACATTCAAGGCCCAGAAAGTTCTATGTGACATCTGTGTTTCAAGCGTATTGCATATAAAATATAGTTTAACACATCTATTAAATATGTGATTAGATGTCAGATTTACTATGCAAAATATTATTTGATTTTATTCATTTTATTTGATTGTTGTTTGTTTTTCTAGCTTAATGGGGTGTTGAGAGTCATCATGGAGCCATTGCTAGGAGACATGCCTCTGATTGGTGCACTGTCTATGTTCTTCCTCAAGAAACCTGTACGATAATCACTACATACACACACACACACACACACACACACACACACACACACACACACTATTGTGTTACATATAGAACATTCTTTCATTGTGTCTTTGTGTCTGATTAGATTTTTCTGCTGCATACCTGACATTACTTGCAATAGACAATCATACAATATAAAGAATGATGACAATGTGCCTGTTATTTAATAATAAACCACACCCTTGTAACTCCACTAAGAGTTTTTCTCAGAATCAGAGCATTGCTCTGACCTGCTCTGCAGAAACTGTTCAAACAAGATCTGAATCTATTTCTTTTAAACTTGTCTCATTCATTTTATCTCATTATCTGTGATTCAATAAAGTATTAATCTAAAGAACTTTCTATTCATCAAAGACTCCTGAAAAAATATTAAGCAGCACAACATAATAAGATAAAAAGAAGACTATCTTTCTTAACCAGCAAATCAGCATATAAGAATGATTTCTGATGATTAATTACTTAATGATTAGAATGAAGGATCATGTGACACTGAAGACTGGAATAATGAGGCCTTTGGAATAAATTACATTTTACAATATATTAAAATAGAAAACAGTAATTTTACATTGTAATATAAATTTTCAGTTCTACTGTTTTATTATATGTTTTTTAATTAAAATATATGCAACCTTGGGTGAGCACAAGACTTTTAATTTTTTGTTTAAAATAATAAAATAAAATAATCTTAACAACTCCAGATATTTTAAGAGTAAATATCAAATATATTTGATAGTGCTGTCAATCGATTAAAAAATTAACTAATTAATCAGACATTTTTTTCTGAAATTAATAGCAATTACTCTTGATTAATCCCACCTAATATTAAATATTTATTACATTTTTTAAGTGTTAAAGTTTTAAAATATACAGTTGTATTGCAGTAATTCCACATTCAATCTTCAAATTAATGTAGAAACAACATAAAGACAGAATATTTCTAATATACTATGTATATATTTTTTTTATTACTGAAGGTGAGTATCTCTGATACCAATATTACTGATGTCTCTAAGAAATTATTTTTTTTCCAAATATTTAACCATGGACTACAGCCATTTAACATTATAGTATAATTGAGAGCTATTAATTTTAACATTTAGCAGACTTAAAAAAATAACTTCTAATTTAAGTGAACTTTAAATTAAACTTTACATAAACCCATTATTTACCTATGCCCTTCAGCAAGTAGGAAATATACAGAAATTGTATAAAGTTATCAAACACTAAGTACTAAATAAAATGTGTTCCTTGATTTATAGACATCACAGCAGCTGGGTTATTAGGTTATTTGACTGCTATTACTTTAAGAGCTGCCGCTGCTGCACATTTGCATGTGTGTATATTTACAACCTTTATGTATTAAATATTGTTACATGTTTCTGTCTCTCTCTCTCTCAGTTGCTGGATATAAACTGGACAGGTCTTACAAATATGCTGGACATCCCTGGAATAAAGTAAGTGATACACATGTCAGCCATCACACATTACGTAATCATACTATTACGCCAGTTTCATAAAACTGGAGAGTGGATCAGGCAGCCTTTAAAAAAAAAACACACACATGCTGTCACATGACCTATTTTGTATTTTGAGGTGGCACAGATAACAGTGTCTCACACAAACATTATGCACGCTAACTCCAGTCTCAGAAATGCTGCTCTTCCTGTCAGACCACATCAGAGGATCCACGTTTACACCCACTTGTGATAATGGGGAAATTATGGGGTCTTAATAGTGTGTTTTATCTTGAAGTCCACCATGTGATCCCCTACCATCAGTGTGTTTGTCCAAATGTAGAGTTTAATGTGTTTTCCCAGCGGAGTCTCTCTCTATCTATCTCTCTCTCGTTCTCTTTTTCTCCTTTTATAGTCATATCATAGGTGGAGCTGGTGTTGTGGTTTAGGCGTGGGGAGATCTTGTCCTTTGTTATATTTTCTCTCTCTCTCTCACACACACACACGCATACACGCACACCCTCAGAGAAGAGTCACATTTCATTCTCTTTTTTGGTTAGACATCAGTGATCTCTGAAGAAAACATTAATCAATCCTGATGTTCAAGCTGAAATGCAAGTTAATTGAACAATAATGCTATAGATGCAGTCATTAACACAGTGTGGGCGAAGGGACTGTAAACAACTATAAATGGCAGTAGTTAAATGTAAATTGTACTAATGGAGAACTGCTGGAGGAGGATGGAGGAAGCATAATAGTGCTTTAATTCTTCTCCACATCTTAGTGGTTCTCATCATTTTTGATTAGAAAGCCCCACATACACTGCCATTCATAAGTTTGGGATTAGTAAGATTTTTAATGTTTTGTTTTTTAAGAAGTCTCTTCTGCTCTTCAACTGTTTCTATCTTTGATGATAAAACCATATTAGAATTATTTCTGAAGGTTCATGTGACACTGAAGACTGGAGTGAGGCCTGATAAAAAAATTCAGCTTTGCTTCACTGGAATAAATTATATGTGTCCCTGGACCACAAAACCAGTCATAAGGTTAAATTTGACAAAACTGAGATGTATACATCATATGAAAGCTCAATAAATAAGCTTTCTATTGATATATAGTTTGTTAGGATAAGACAATATTTAGCCGAGATGCATCTATTTAAAAATCTGGAATCTGAGGGTGCAAAAAAATCAGAAAAATTAGAAAATCACCTTTAAAGTTCTCTTAATTAAGTTCTTAACAATGCATATTACTATTCCAAAATTACATTTTGATATATTTATAGTAGGAATTTTACAAAAAAAAATCTTCATGGAACATGATCTTTACTCAATTTCCTAATGATTTTTGGCATAAAAGAAAAATCAATAATTTTGACCAATACAATGTATTTTTGGCTATTGCTACAAATATACCCCAGCGACTTAAGACTGGTTTTGTGGTCCAGGGTCACATATTTTAAAGTATATTAAAATAGAAAACTCCAATACTATTTAATAATATTATTGTTGTTTCTGTATTTCTGATCAAATAAATAGAACTTTGATTTGCAGAAGAGACAAAAACATCTTACTGATCCCAAACTTTTGAACGGGAGTGTTATTGAACACAAGACCTCCCAGTATATGCTTTCTCTGATATTTGTGGTGTAATCAAGACAAAACTACTTGTTTTCCAGCTTTTTGTTCACAGAAACTGGGTGTGTTTATAAATTATTTAACCACAATTCACTTCGTGATTTCAGAAATTTCAGGAACTGTGAAAAAAAGAATAGTTGTTTAGGGGGGATCTTTTCTGAAGCTTAATTGTATTTTTTGTATCATTTCAGTTGAACTGAAACATCAGTTATAATATTAATATAAATGGTATTATTAGTGATGTATTAGAAATGTAAAAAGTTTTCTGAGGCCCTCTATTGGCCTTGGCTACCTTGAGAACTGCTGCCTTATCCCAAATGTTTAATTTCACATAGTGATAAAAAAGGGCCTGAAGATTTTAGCACTTAGCATAATGTTCAGGCTGCTGTTTTCTATACAGTGAAAAGTGAAAAGCAGATTATAACTGAAGCTATCAAGCACAATTTACCTAAAAAGTGTAATAAAAGTGTTCAAAAATTATAAAATTTGCGAACTCGTAATCTTAAACTCTTAGTCCACATTTTTTTGGGGAAAAAAGGTCAAAAGCTGATTCATTTATTGATGGGTGGATAGATTGAATTTAACACGTTTGACTGATTTGTTATAATGTTTAAAATCATCATCATTAATCGTTCTTTCTCTCTCTCTTTCACAGTGGTCTGTGTGACAGCATTATTCAGGATATCATATACAATTATCTTGTGCTCCCAAACAAAATCACTATTCCGCTTGTAAATGATGCACAGATTTCCAGACTCCGCTTCCCTATGCCAAAGGTGACACACTTGTACACTAAAAATATACATGCATTCATGTATATAAACAGCATATTTATATCATATGTGTGTTTGTGTTGTAGGGTATTCTGCGGATTCACTTTCTGGAGGCACAGGACCTGGTAGGGAAGGACAAGTTTTTGGGTGGTCTGATAAAAGGAAAGTCAGACCCGTATGGCGTCATTAAACTTGGCAATCAGCTCTTCAGATCCAAAATCATCAAGGAGACAGTTAATCCTAAATGGAACGAAGTTTATGAGGTACGGGACTCATTTGTCCTGATTTGAATCTGTCCTTCTCCAAAATGTTTTTATTTAGCAACCCAAGATGTTTACGTGTGTTTTAGGCATTTGTCTACGAACAATCAGGACAGAATGTGGAGATAGAGCTTTATGATGAGGACCATGATAAAGATGATTATTTGGGAAGGTAATGGCTGTGATTGTTTTAATCAATAATCAAATAATACTTCAGAATTCTACTTTAAAGGGATACTTCAACCAAAAATGACAATTCTGTGATCAATTACTCACCCTCATGTCGTTCCAAACTCGCAGGACCTTTGTTCATCTTCAGAGCACACATTTAGATATTTTTGATGAAATCCAAGAGCTTTCTGACCCTGCATAGACAGCAACACAACTACCATATTCAAGGCCCAGAAATAAAATAAAAAAGTCCATGTGACATCAGCGTTCAACCTAAATTTTATGAAGATACGAGAATACTTTTTGTGCACAAAGAAAACAAAGCAGCGCCACACGCACACATGGTACTCTCCTGAATGCACGTTGAAGACTGACACGGAAGAGAAGAAATTGTTGAATAAAGTCATTCTTTGTGTTTTCTTTGCACAAAAAATACTATTTTAACAATGTCTTTACTGCCTTTCTGGGCCTTGAATGTGGTAGTTGTGTTGCTGTCTATGCAGGGTCAAAAAAAAAATCGTAATTTGTTTTCCAAAGATGAACGAAGGTCTTACAAGTTTGGAACGATATAAGGGGGCGTAATTAATAACAACATTTTCATTTTTTAGTGAACTATCCTTTTAAAGATTGTCATGATCTGTGTGTGGATGTTTTTAATCAACTGATGTTTTTCCTTCTTCATTTAGCATTACCATGAACGTAGATGAGCTAGAGAAGGAACAGAAAGTAGATGAGGTACAAAAAAAGCCTTTCTGTCTTATTTTTGTCTAACATCTGTCTTGCTTTGTTGTATGAGCTCTAAGCTTATATAGAAAAAATGCTTAAATGCCTTGTGATGTTCCAAACCTTTTGTGGAGCATGAATAGAAGATTTTTAAAGAATGTTCTACCCCATCTTTTCTAAAAAATGAAAGTGAAAGGGACCTGAATAGATGACAAAACTGTCAGTATTATACATGTGATAATATGATGTGTAAATGACAGCTGAATGTTCATGTTTGAGTGAACTATACCTTTAACATTATTATAAAGTTTTTAAAGTTAAACTTAAGTTTTCATATAATAACTCCTCTTACTGTTTCACCTGTGTGTGTGTGTGTGTGTGTGTGTGTGTGTGTGTGTGTGTGTGTGTGTGTGTGTGTGTGTGTGTGTGTGTGTGTGTGTGTGTGTGTGTGTGTGTGTGTGTGTGTGTGTTTCTTTGGGTGTGTGTGTAGTGGTTTGTCCTTGATGATGTTGCAACAGGAAAGCTTCACCTGAAGATGGAATGGCTTTCTCTTCTCCCTACACCTGATAAACTCGATGAGGTAACATAACGCACCTCTTATACACATCAAAGTGATATTATATGACTTCTGTTAACAATGTAGACTTTACTGATCAAATAACAAAAGTACACTGCCCTTCAAAAGTTTAGGGTCCATAAGAAAGAAGTCTGTTATGCTCACCAAGGCTGCATTTAATTGATCAAAAATACCGGAAAGATATAAATATTGTGAAATAAAATTTATATTTTTACTACTCAAGTCTTCAGTGCCACATGATCTGTCAGAAATAATTATAATATGCTGCCTAAACACTTAAGAATTTTTTTTATATTATCAATGCTGAAAAGAGCAGTTTTGCTACTCAGTTTTTTGTGGAAATTGATACATTTTTTTAGGATTGTTTGACGAATAGAAAATGTCTTTACTTTCACTGTTGATCAGTTTAATGCATAAAAATTAATAATAATTTCAAACGAATAATCGCGATTAATCGCGTCAAAAATAAAAGTATATGTTTACATACGATATGTGTGTGTACTGTGTATATTTATTATGTGTATATGTCAGTACACACATTCATGTTTATATTAAGGAAAAATGTTATATTTAAATATAAAATTTTATATTTAGGTATAATATTAATTATATACAAGTCTAATATACAGAGTACTTACACATATATTATGTAAACATAAACTTTTATTTTGGATGTGATTAATCGTGATTAATCACAATTAATTGTTTGACAGCCCTAAAAAAATATTATATATTTTCTTTAAATATATATATATATATATATATATATATATATATATATATATATATATTAGGGCCGGGACTTTAACGCGTTAATTTAGATTAATTAATTACACAAAAATTTTTTAACGCATTTTAATCGCACTTAGTTTTGCACCGCGGAACGTTTCTCACTGGATGAGATTCGGTGGACCGATTATACTGGAGCACCAACTAGCGTTCAGACAAGCTACGTCCGTCCTAAATAGTATTGTATGTCCCAAATCGTAGTATGTTTAAAAAAGTATTCCAAAGATTCCCGGATGGTCTACTACTTAACGATCAATGCACACTCTAACGGCTAATATTGCAGTCAACACACTGCGCCGTGAACGAGGATTCGATTAGAACTACAAACACGCATAAAAAGTGTTAAAAAACTACAAACATGGAGGATATGCGCGACCAACGGACAGGTAGAGAAAGGGGTTTGAGTGATAAATAATCAGTGTGTAACCTGATAAAAAATATTTTTTAAATGTAATCCGTGTTATATTCCATGTGCAGCAACATTTATAATGATAGGTTTGGTCATTAACGTTTAAATGCATAATTAAGCAAACACAAGAGCAGAGTTCTCGGCATGAAAGACTCGTTAAAGAACGTGCCTCTTAATTTCTCTCTAATACGGTAGGAAATTAAATTAAAGGAAATGTAGATAATGTTAAGCTATGCAACAAGGAATTCGCATATCACCGCAGCACATCGAGCCTATTGCTACACTTAATGGCAATATTGCACTGGTCTGTTGGACTTGGTTGAACAAAAATAAACAATATTTTGTTGCTTAAGCTTATGTATTCAGTCATTATTTAATGGTATACTAAAAATCCATATAAAAAAACTTACTTCTCACTGTTCTCAGGTCAAATATTTATATGCGATTAAAATGCGATTAATTTCGATTAATTAATTACAAAGCCTCTAATTAATTAGATTAAATTTTTTAATCGAGTCCCGGCCCTAATATATATATATATATATATATATATATCTTTCTGGCCTCAAACTTTAGAATATGTATAGAATTACTATAGCAAAAATACAAACTGCACATTTCTACTTTTAAAATCTAAAATCCTCCATTTCTATAAACTAAGGGATAATACAGTATAATTTTCTGTTATAATTATCAAATGAGACATCCTTTTAAAGAGGGAAATCCCTGCAATGTAGATCAAACACACCACACAGGCACTGATTAACATTTAATGTGTTGCTTTTCAGGTTTTAAGCAGTATTAAAGCAAATAAAGGGCAGGCCAATGATGGACTGTCATCAGCATTACTGTTGGTGCATCTGGACTCAGCCAAAAATCTGCCAGTGAGCATAAATGAATACACACACATACACACCCATACTAGCTTTCTTTCTTCCTTCCTTATTTTTCTATGCTCCACCTTCCCTTTTTCATCAGGTATCACTTCTACTACTACACTTGTCTTGCCTTTTCTCCTTTCATCCTCTGTTTCTTTCTGTTGTCCTACTCTGGTTTCCTGTCGCTCTGGGTGAAGAGTGTTTTTGAGGGGCACGTGGGCAGTGGGTCTCTGAGAGAGTGTCGCTCTGCCGGGCTGGTGTTCTGTGAGAACACTTCTGCCCTCTACAGGACGATGTTTGTGAGTCACTCTGCCGGCATTTCCATTCGAATGGCGTGCTTGCATTTTACCTGCATTCGGTGCATTAAGAGCTGGTTCTTTCATTTACAAATGTTTCATAGTTACATCTCAACTTCCCTTTTGCATGTAAAATATTCCTGTAATGCCGTTCAAACTCTGAGAACTGTTTTGTTTGTATTTGTTTATGTTGTGGTTCGTTCTGACAGCATGCTAGTGTTTACAGAGGCCCTGCCTGCATTTTGCATAAATATAAATAGTCTGTATTAGAGGTGTTAATGCAGCCATTTTTATGCGTGCTGTTGTTTTTGCACTGTAAAGGTGCATTTTTTTTTTTTAAAGAGGGCATTTGAATATAGAGCGTCAGAGGTGGTTCAGGGAAAACTTTTTGACTATGTTCACACAGCAACAGAATGCAGCTGTTAGCCCTGTTTGGAGAGTAAAATGAGGTTATGTGGTTATGGGTGTACTGCTGATCAAGTATTTTATTGGCCGGTAATGATACTGATATCTAAAAAAAAAAAAAGGTTGGCCGATCACTGATAGTATAATGGAGCTGTGTATGCATGATAATATTGTTTTTTTTTAATGAATAATTATTAGAAAAATGCAAAAAAAAAAAAAAAGTGATTACAAATGAGGCAAGTATGAAATCCTGTTTCCCACACTGAATAAAAAAAAAAAACATTCCTGCAATTTGTCTGCGAATTGCATGACATAAACTCATGATTTTGACTTTTTTTTATTGTGAGATATAAACTCGAGTTAAAAAAATTAAGAATTGCAAGATAAAAACCAAAACGAGGCCAGTATGAAAGCCTGTTTCCCCCGTTGAATAAAAAAAATTTAATTTCCAACTGTTTATCTTGCAATTCTGACTTTTGTGCTCATAATTGCATGATACTAACTCACAATTTTGACATTTTTCTTAGAATTGTGAGATATAAACTCGCAATTGTAAGATTATAAACTCAGAATTGCAAGATATAAACTCAAAATTCTGACTTTTGTGCTTATAATTGCATGATACTTGCAATTTTGACTTTTTTTTTCCCTCTGAATAGTGATATACAAAATTGCAATTCTGACTTTTGTGCTCATAATTGCATTATACAAACTTTGCAATTTTAACTTTTCTCTCAGAACTGTGAGATATAAGCTGGCAATTGCGAGTTAGAAAAGTTGTGGGATATAACAATTCTTTCATAATTGCATGATACAAACTCGCAATTTAGACTTTTTTTCTCAGAATTGCGAGATATAAATTGTTAGTTGTGCTCATAATTGCATGATACAAACTCGCAATTTTGACCTTTTTCTCAGAATTGCAAGATATAAACTCCCAATTCTGACTTTTGTGCTCATAATTGCATCATGTAAACTTGCAATTTTGACTTTTCGCGAGCTTGCACTTTTTTCCTTAATTTTTAAGATAAGTCGCAATTACCTTTTTTATTTTTTATTCAGTGGTGGAAAGGGGCTTCCATAGGCATGGACATTTTTTGTTTTTCCAATTGATGAAGCGAGAATTGGCAGAAGGATAAAATAGTTATTGGCCAGTATTGATCATCTGAAAATGGACAAAATATTTGCTGATTGACTGTAAGAGAAAGACTGAGAGACACTTCTCTTAAAAGTTTAAATTAAATAAATCAGAAGTACCAGTAAAGACTTTTATAATGTTACAAAAGATTTCTATTTTAAATAAATGTTGTTTAGCTTTTATTCGACACCAAATCAGCATATTAGAATTCGTAAGGATCATGTGACAGTAAAGACTGGAATAATAGCTGCATAAGAAATTTCTTTCAAAAACATTGACAAAATTGTATAGACTCAGAACAGTAGTGTATGCGTTCAGGGGGAGTAATTTTGGAAGCATGTTGAATGAAACGGGTCTCACTCTGCACTTCACTGTATAAAATACATGATTAAGCAATGTCACACAAACAAGAGTGCTGGTCATCATGGCTGTGATGTGTGCAGTGTGATATTGCTTTTATACAACAGTTTATACATCCAGATTAAACCTATTTTAGACATAACATTAGACAGCTGCTTTGTCTGTTTTTGCTGTGCACAACAAGTTCAACACAAAAACAGAATCAACTGTCTTTTGTCTCCGAAGGGGGTGCTGATACAAAGCGTGAAAAGCTATAGTATATATCTATATATTTTATTAAATATCAGCACAATTGGAATGCCAGTCAAATTCGAGGACCGCAACTGTTGTATAACTGTTGCTTCATCAGCCCACACCTCATTTTTTCAGTTTCATCAATCACCGAAAGCGTTTGAGTTAATTCAAGCGTCCTGTAGTGTCTTGCAGTGCCCATGGTGTGACGTTTCTTCAATCAGATTTGTTGCGGGTTGATTTGCAGTGAAGTGTGGGTTGGACTGATTCTCTTTGGATTGCCTTGTCTGTATTTCTCTTTCATGTTTCTTTCTATCATTCGTTCTTCTTCACATCTGAATAGTGTCCTCTCATGTGCCCACTTTCCAGGCATCACTTATCAAACCCAAATGAATAAAAAATTGCTAGCATGTTCTGCTAGGACAGTTATATGAATAAAATACCAGGGGCATCATCATTTCTAATTTTCATCAAATTAACCATGCATTAATTCTGTAACCATTCATTTTTGTTGTATGATTGAGTGAGTACTCCAGGATGTCCGTGCGTTTTTGTGCAATTATGAATTTAACTCTGCATGCCATCCTAATAATCCTGCCTGTATTTGTATTTGTTTGTGTGTGTGTGCACGTGTGTGTCTCGTCCTTTTCTGCTTGGGGAAATAAGCGCAATCCTTTAGAATTCAACAATGCAGGTCTGAAGAAGGGTACAGTCAATAAAGCAATAAAGGTAACACAACCAGTTTTCTCTCAATTCTCACACACACACACACACACACACAGTATAGACAGATGGTTGTTTATGTAAATATAAGATTCTTCCACAGCAGGTACAGTGTGTGCTATATATGTGCTTTGATTAACCGCATGCAGACCTGCGTGTGCATCTGACTGTCTGAAACTCACTGAATTCAGACTCTGAATGCCACAGAGACTATTTCTCTTGTGTAAATCTCAGCCAGTTTTCCAATCTCAATTTGCAATTCTGAATTGATTGCATTTAATTCAAGCAATATATGAATCAAGATTATACACACAATCTTGCGTAAATGCAACAGAAGACCTTGCTTGAATCCAGCAAGTTTTTATGTCCTGATATTAATATAGTACATGGCATTCATAAGGGGAAATGACTACTGTTTTTTTATTTTAATTTAAATAAATAAATAAAATATATTTCAATATAATATTAATATTTAATATTTGCAACCTGAATCTGGACTAAATCCATGGCATGTTGTCTGTTATCAAGGTCAGTCATTTGGACAAGTTTTAAAAATAATAATGCTCAGTAAAAAAAAAGTGTGACGAAAGTGTGAAGCCTGTTTGTTTAAATATGCAAGTGCATTAGCTGAACCAGACTAAAATACTCTGGTTTGAACTAAAGAAGCAAAATTTACAGTACCATTTAAAAATATTATAGTGCTAATTCAAAATATGTTACTAAAACATAATCTTGACAATCAGTTTTGTAGATTTTGGACTTTTCCCGTTCAAGTAAATAGGATTTATGTTTGTATGCTTATAACCAACATAGAAAACAGCTCTTTTTGGTCTGAATTTGAATGTGTATTTGTAAACATATGCAATTTTAAATATTATGGTTATACTTGTAGTATTATAATCACATAGTTGAAACATTTATTCACAGTGTTGTCTGTGGTAATAGACAGGATGCCAGGTTTGGTTCAAATATGCACTGTCAATAAATACATGTTTGAGATGACACTGTAATTGTTTGATTGAAAACCTGTTGATATTTGCTTTTGTGAGTGTGTGGTTAAGGTTGACAATGTTTATTTGAACAGTATGTGTTTAATATGAAAGTTAATAACAATTTCTATGCTCTTTAGTCTGGTAAAAAGGTCACCAGTGTGCCCAGTCCATTCGTCCAGTTTACTGTGGGACACAAATCCTTCGAGAGCAAGGTAAACGCAGTGACACACAAGTGATTGCCTTTTTATTTAATCTGCCTTTAAATTTAGATGTGCATAACATATGGTGTGAATTAAAACATGAAAAATAGTGTGAGGTTCTTTGAGATGGCTTTGAAAACAGATGAATGCATATAAATTCATTACACTTACACTACAGTTAATGTTTAGCTGTCATTCTATAACAATATTTCACTGCAAAATGTGATGCTGTAAGTTTGCTTAGGACTTGCTTAAAAATAATTTCAATTCAGAGACTTTGTGTTTTCACTGTTGTTGAATACATAATGGTTAAATATTTTACATTCTCTTTTCGTTACAGACAAGATATAAAACCAACGAGCCACTTTGGGAGGAGGCCTTCACATTCCTCATCCACAATCCAAAATGTCAAGAACTTGAAGTGGAGGTAAAGCACAAACATGCACTCACATGCACATGTGCTGTTGTGGCTTAATGGTTAAATACTGGGCCGATCCCTGTAAGACAAAAGATTTGAACACTGCAAGCGGGAGCAAATTCTGTTCTTGACATTGTAGGATAGTGTAACACAGGGTTCCACAGGTCCTTAAAATCCTTGAAAGTTTGTAAATATGAAAAAAAATCAAGTCCCGACTCCCTGGTAAGTTTAAAAAAAAAAAATAAGCATAGTTACAGGTCCTTGTAAGTTCTTGAATTTATTTTGTGCCACACGTTTTCTGAAAAAAAAATAAAAACAAAAAATGATTCCCTCCAGTCTGCTAATGTGTTATTAGTTTTACGCATTTACTCATTACGCTCAGTGTTTCCTGAAGAATATCAGATCTCTGTCATTTTGCCAAAAATAAAGGCAAAAAGCTTAGCATAGTTGTGTTTGACACATGAAAACTGTAACAATGTATCTTATAAGATAACATGAGGTAACCTTGCTCTCACTTGAAATGTTTCCTCACATTAAGTCCTTGAGGGTATTGGACCTGGAAAGTCCTTGAAAGGTCCTTTAATTTGAAGTTAACCAAGGTGTGGGAACCCTGGTAACAATAACTACAGTACAAACCCACCTTTGGTCTCATACTAGCTATTCCCTACTAATTTAGGTATTTGGACTGGATTTGTCGCCCTGCTTTTTTACTACTGTTTGTTCTCTTTTTAAATGTGTTTTTAGGTGTATTTATTTCTGGAAAATAACAAAATCATAGATATCAAGGTATTCAATGGGATATTGGATGGAAAATTCACTTGTGAGTGTGTGGACAAAACCCTACAAAAAAAAAATTCAATTCAAATATCCGCCATTTTCTCCATGCTCGAGCAGCTGTAGCGACAATGTCTCGTAAGCAGTGCAGGTGGTTTTGTGGTTAGATGTAAAAGTAAACATAAGAGTCTTCGTTTTTTTCCCCGACATCAGAGGCACTGAGGACACAGCGGATTAGTTTTGTTTTTGATGCCACCGAATACACAAAATACAGAAGAGAGGGGTGCGGTGAGCAGTAGCTCATTATAATTTGAAGAGAAATGCACAGAAACTAGTCGTTGTGGACAGAGGTGTTTTTGACAAGTTGAAAAGTGTGTTTTTAATCAAAGTATGTTGCAGACATTTCTTGAAGACCCTAAAGATTTACCAACTTGTGTAAAATTGGCATCTGATGTCTCCTTTAATAAAAATCGACTCAAGTATATAAATATAGTCTGGAAGTTGCAGTGTTTACAACACAGTGATATGTCTCATATGAGTCACAGTCTGATGTTTTGTGTGTGTGCAGGTAAAGGATGAAAAGCACGAATGTTCCCTAGGGACGATTTCTCTTCCTCTGTCAAAGCTGCTGCAGGAGGATCAGATGACTATCAATCAGCGATTCCCTCTCAAGAACTCAGGACCTGGTGCTACGCTTAAGATGAAGATGGCACTTAGGGTAACACACACAAAATTTCACACATTCATTCTTTGTTAACTGAAATCAAATAATTTAATCGAAAACTAACAGAAACAAAAGTAAAAACAGTGTTTGAAGCACAAACTAAAATAAAAAATAAATAAATGGTAACGCTTTAGTTTAGGGACCAATTCTCACTATTAACTAGTTGCTTATAACCATGCATATTACTAGCATATTGGCTGTTTATTAGTAGTAAAGTACAAATTAATGCTTGATTCTGCTTGACCATATTTAAAATCCCTTATCCTACCCCACACCTAAATGTAACAACTACCTTACTAACTATTAATAAGCAGCTAAGTAAGAGTTTGAGACTGAAGTCATAGTTGATAGTAAGAATTGGACCCCAAATTAAAGTGTGACCAAATAAATATAAAAATGTAATGTTTTTGTCTTTCATCAAGCTAAATATCTAAATTACACTATTTAAAATTTCACCTAGCAGGTTTTGCAAATCTTCAATTCAGTGGTCTTAATCATTCAATATTCAGTTGATTTCGTAACTATAAAACCTTACATTAAAAGGAAAATGGAATATGTCCACTAAATGTACATATGTGTATTTCAGATTCTCTCTACGGATAAGCCGCCCATAGCCGATCAGTCGTCCTCAGTTCAGATCCGCCGCCCCAGCGCGACCCCCAACCCCTCTCCTCAGCAGCCCAATGTTTCAGAGCCCACCCCAGCATCCAAAACCCAGCAGCCAACCCCAGCACCCAGAACCCATCCCACCCCAACACCCTCCCCGCGGGTGGAACCTGTGATAAACAGCAGGCCATCAGAGGACTCACCAACCCGTCTGACTAAATCGGGGCGGAGCACGTCTAACCTGGCCATTTCTGGCTCTAATCTACACCTGTACAACAAAGAGCTGACACCCAGCATAGCATCTGACATCTCCAATCCCAGCACCACCCAGGAGCTCCAGAGGACAATACAACAATTACAAAAGTATGTTTGAACATTTTTAACATATTTTCACCTTTCTGTCGGGTTCATTCATGGTTTGTTGAGATGCCATCTCTACAACAGTTTAAACAAATCTGGTTTTACAGTGGCGCCTCACCTGGTTTCGCTCCATTGGGTGAAATTCAGTTAACCATCAGACACAGTCCCCAAAGAAACAAACTAATCATCGTGGTACACAGCTGCAGGTAAAAAGCATGACTTTTGATTGATCTGAAGTATTTCAGTGCTTCTAAAAGATGCCTAAGTTTGTATATTTCTGTGTTTGCAGGAATCTGATATCCGCTACTGAAAATGGTTCTGATCCATACGTCCGTTTGTATTTGCTGCCTGATAAACGGCGCTCTGGACGCAGAAAAACAAACACAATCAAGAAAACCGTTAATCCTGTCTATGATCAAACGTTAGTTTCTTTCTTTTCCAACATTCTTTTTCAGTCTGCTAACAAGTATACTTATTTTGCACTGAATAAAAATACTTTTATTGAATAAAGTGTTTGTGTGTTGCATGCACATGTGTTTGTATAGGTTTGAATTCAGCGTGTCCCTTGTGGAGTTGCACAGAAGAACACTAGATGTGGCTGTAAAGAATGGAGGAGGAATTCTGTCAAAACACAGAGGGCTGCTGGGAAAGGTGACATCCCTTACATCAGAAATAGTCCTCACACCATTTATAGCACGAGTTCTATAAATATTCACAACAAACTTCATACCATGCTAATATTATTGTTCTTAATGTATATTTTAGAATATTCCTTTATCATTTTTTGGCTCTCGTGAACAAATTATTCATATATAAAAATTGTGTGTTTTTCTCTCAGGTGTTAGTTGACTTGACCTCTGACGATATATCAAAGAGCTCAACGCAATGGTAAAATTTTTTAGATTGTCTACAAAGATTAAGCCCTTAAAGGGATAGTTCACCCAAAAATGAAACTTTTGTCGTTAATTACTCACCCTCATGTTGTTTCAAACCTGTAAGACTTTAGTTCATTTTTGGAACACAAATTAAGATACTTTTGATGAAATCTGAGAGCTTTCTGATTCTGTTCCCAGACCCTGAAAGGAGAGACGAATTATTGAATAAAGTTATTTTTGTTTTCTTTACTCACAAAAAGTATTCTCGTAGCTTTATAAAAATTAAAGTTGAACTACTGATGTCACATGGACGATTTTAACAATGTCCTTACTACCTTTCTGGGCCTTGAACGTGTCAGTTGCATTGCTGTCTTTGGATGGTCAGAAAGCTCTCAGATTTTATCACAAATATCTTAATTTGTGTTCTGAAGATGAAGAAAAGTCTTACAGGTTTAGAACGACATGAGGGTGAGCAATTAATGACAGAATTTTCATTTTTGTTTGAAGTATCCCTTATAAGCTACATTTTCTTTATACAAAGTATATACAGTAGTCAAAAGTTTACATAGACCTTGCAGAATCTGCAAAATGTTAATTATTTTATTAAAATAAGAGGGATCATACAAAATGTATGTTATTTTTTGATTTAGTACTGACCTGAACAGTTAAACTGCCCGCTGTTCTTCAGAAAAAAATTTCAGGTCCCACAAATTCTGTGGTTTTTCAGCATTTTTGTGTATTTGAACCCTTTCCAACAATGACTGTATGATTTTGAGATCTATCTTTTTGCCCCGAGGACAACTGAGGGACTCGCATGCAACTATTACAGAAGGTTCAAACGCTCACTGATGCTTCAGAAGGAAACGCTATGCATTAAGAGCCGGGGGTAAAAACTTTTCGAATTTGAAGATCAGGGTAAATTTAACTTATTTTATCTTCTGGGAAACATGCAAGTATCTTCTGTAGCTTCTGAAGGGCAGTACTAAATAATAAAAAAAAAAAGAAGATATTTGGGCAAAAACACATCCTCGCATCTTCATACTGTTCAAAAGTTTTCACTCCCTGACTCTTAATGCATCGATTTTCCTTCTGGAGCATCAGTAAGCGTTTGAACTTTTTTTTAATAGTTGCATATGAGTCCCTCAGGGTCCAAATACTCAAAAATGCTGAAAAACCGCTTTCTGAAGAACAGCAAGCAGTTTAACTGTTCAGGACAAACAAGGGACTCATGAACAACTATCACTAAATGAAAAAACACAGCTGTGGATCATTCAGGTAACAATACAGAATTAGGAATCAAGTGTATGTAAACTTTTGAACTGGATCATATCTATAAATTCAACTATTATTTTCTATTGTGGACTAAATCTAAACATCTTTCATGTGAAATATTTTACTCAGGTCAGTACTAAATAAAAAAAAAACATGAATTTTGTATGATCCCTCTTATTTTGGTCAAATAATTAACATTTTGCAGATTCTGCAAGGTGTATTGTAAACTTTTGACTTCAACTGTATATAACATTCAACAGGTATTTCTTGCCTGTTTTTCGTGAAAATGGCACAGTAAAAAAAACAAAAAAACATTTAGCCAAAGGTGTGTGAGAATAATATAATATTAGAAAATGTAATGTGAATATATTTGTGTGTTTGTGTTTGTTTGGCAGGCATGAGCTTTCAGTGGATGGGCTGAAGCGACAAACCCCTTAAGGAAAGGAACCAACTTTCTGCCTACACATACTGTATTAAAAAAAACTACAATTCCCTACGCAAGACTCCAAACTTCAGCCATATTTAAGCCATGTGTTTTAGCCTGTGGGGAAATTTGTACATGTTGGATCTTCAGATTTTATCACTTTTAACAGATTTACAGTGTGTAAGAAGAAAAAAACGCTATTAATGTTATGTGCACTGACTTAGCAAGAGTGAAAGAGAGGATGAGAGTGTTTAGAGATTTTTAAAAGTAAAAAAGGGATACGGTTCAGCGGCATCTGTTGGATTGATTAGTTGTTTATGCATTAAGACTTCTAAACCAAGAGTGGCAAACTCTAACAAAATCTGCCGTTCACACATTAACGGTGAAGAGATTATATAATATATATATAATTGAGCTCAGACTGTAAGTGTAATTTATTTTATATATAAAATAAATATTAAAGAGGAATTATAGTATTTGGAAAAGTTTGATACATATTAACATTAAGAGTTCTTGTTAAACAAGCACTGAGCTCATGCTTGCTTTGAAAGTGTTTTACCAAAGAAGTACTCGGTTCATTAAAAAGTGTGTTTGAGTGTGTTTAAAAGCAAATATGCACCTAAATGTTTTACACACATCCAAGTGTTCATATATGCGTGTTATATGTTCTCTGGTGTGGCTCGGCATCCACCTTCAGCGCTGGCTGTCAGTGCTCAGACATGCATGGGCAGCTACAGTGTCATATCTAATGCTGCCATATCTCTGAATCTTGTTTGGTCTTTCTGTAGCACTGGGTCACATGTTCACTCCTTATTCAAAAACACCTGGTCACCTCTCACCCACTGCATCCCGGCTGTGCTTCCTCAATCATCTGAGTTATGTAAAATGTCTTGTGTGTAGTCTGATATTAAGTGAAGGTTGTGGGTAGGTCTACTGCAGTATCACTGAGCTGAGCTTGTGGGATGCAGATGGTCGAACCTCAAACTGTTTTGACTTTATTCCTGTCAGTAAGAATGTTTTAATTGTATAAATTATTGTGAATATTATGACAGATTTTATTATGCTTATTATTATGTTTAAGACTTATCAAAAAAAGCAAACATATGCAGTCAGAGCGACTCTCTGTGCTGAGCTTGCCTTATTGATGTATATATTTCCCGTGCCTTATGACCAACAATATACTTACCCTAGAGGATTTTTGACATCAGATATAGAATATTAAATCTGTATTTGATGATATCCACTGTTTTCTTTTTAATAAACAATTTATTCCATACAAGTCAATACTTTGAATGGGGGAGAAGGAATAATTATTTGTGTTGAAATCTACAGTCACATTTTAAACACAAATTTATAAGTACGTTTGCAGCAATAGCCAACAATACAATGTATGGGTCAAAATGATACATTGTTCTTTTATGCCAAAAATCGTTCGAAAAAAATAGTATTAGTATTTTTTAATAGTAATATGCATTGCTAAGAACTTCATTTGGACAACTTTAAAGGTCGATTTTCTACAATATTCACATTTTTTTGCACCCTCAGATTGCAGATTTTCAAATAGTTGTATCTCGCCAAATATTGTCCTATCATAACAAATACAACAATGGAAAGCTTATTTATTCAACTTATTTTATTTCAAATTTACCCTTATGACTGGTTTTGTGGTCCATCGTCACAAATGCAGTTCGATAACATGATTTAAAACCGTTTTAAAACAGATGGAATTTTAAATAGTTTATCAAAAATAACTTGATCAAATCTAATTAATTACATTTTATTTTCATTTTAATTTCACCTAAACTTAGTAATTTTGTTGTGTGCTTTTGTGGTTTTACTTTTTTTTTCTCTCCAATATGTCAATTTTTTTATTGTTTTTTTTTTCTGTACAGTTTTTAGAATTTTTTTTTCAATGTCTATATAGTTTTTAAAATATTTTATGTAATATATGTCAAGTTAAATGTCAAGATGTGAAATGTTGCCATAGATAGATAGAAAATTGATGAAAAATAATTTTTTGATTGGCATTTGTTAATTTTATGTGCAAGGCTTACAGTCTCATCCACTTCCAGCTATTTTTAGCTGTACAAAACAGCTTGTTTTGGTGCTTGATATTGCAAAATGGTAAGTCTCTCTCTCTCTCTCTCTCTCTCTCTCTCTCTCTCTCTCTCTCTCTCTCTCTCTCTATATATATATATATATATATATATATACACACACACACACACCCATACATACACTAGCATTGTCAAATCGATTAATATATATATATATATATATATATATATATATATATATATATATATATATATATATATATATATTAGGGGTGGGCATAGATTAATTTTTTTAATCTAGATTAAATCTTGGAATTAATCTAGATTAAAATGGCCAATTTGAATTCTGCTGAAGGCATTTTCAGAATATGTGAATATGTGTGCTACCCAAATAATGACTAAAAGTAAGTCTTCGAGAACGGGTTTCTCAAGCCAGGTGGCGCATTAGATCAGGCGCTCATCTCCTGTTTCCAAAATGCATCACAAACTGCTTGACAATTGCATTTA
>NC_133370.1:13437813-13464926 GCF_049309525.1 Garra rufa
AGCTTTCAGATGATGTATAAATCTTGATTTCTAGCCCTTGTGACTGTTTTTGTGGTCCAGTGGCTCATACTTAAACACCTAAACACTAAAATTACATTGTATAGTCTTTTGTGTTCTGCTAAATAAGATAGTGAAAGAGAGAGAGAGAGAGAGAGAGAGAGAGAGAGAGAGGAGAGAGAGAGAGAGAGCGCAACAATCGGTTTTATTGTCTTCACATTAACATTAGTAAGTTTTTTTTTTCATTATTAAGTTTTTTTATATATATATTTTATTTTTATTTTTCCTTTATTTTTTTTTCTTTGCTTTTTGTTGCTTTCTGTACCGTCAATGTCTTGACTATGAATGCTTAAAGGAACACTCCACTTTTTTTGGAAATAGGCTCATTCTCCAACTCCCCCCCGAGTTAATACGTTGATTTTTACCGTTTTTAAATCCATTCAGCCATTCTCCTGTTCTGGCGATATCACTTTTAGCATAGCTTAGCATAGATCATTGAACCCTATTAGACCAATAGCATCACGTTCAAAAATGACCAACGAGTTTCGATATTTGTTGTATTTAAAACTTGACTCTTCTGTAGTTATATCGTGTACTAAGACCGGTGGAAATGCAAAGCTGCGAGTTTCTAGGCTAATAAGATTAGGAACTACACTTCCATTCCCGCGTAATAGTCAAGGAAGTTTGCTGCCGTAATATGGCCGAAGCAGGCGGAGTAATATCAGAAATGAGTTCCCAGCTAGTTTAGCATTTGCACATGTGCTGCGTGGTATTACTGCTCCTGCTTCGGCCATATTACGGCAGCAAATTTCCTTGACTATTACGCCGGAATGGGAGTGTAGTTCCTAATCTTATTAGCCTAGAAAATTGAAGCGTTGCATTTCCGCCGGTCTTAGTACACGATATAACTACAGAAGAGTCAAGTTTTAAATACAACAAATATCGAAACTCGTTGGTCATTTTTGAATGCAATGCTTTTGGTCTAATAGGATTCAATGATCTATGCTAAGCTATGCTAAAAGTGATATCGCCAGAACAGGAGAACGGCTGAATGGATTTAAAAACGGTAAAAATCAACGTATTAACTCAGGGGGAGTTGGAGAATGAGCCTATTTCCAAAAAAAGTGGAGTGTTCCTTTAATATAACTAAAAACATATTGCATTAAATATTTTTTTTTATCAGGAGGTTAGGAAGAAGTGATATAATTAGCTGCATAAAATGCATGTGATGCAATATAGAGAAAATCCAACAGAAACATAAATTATGATTTTTTTTTTTTTTTTTTTTTGGTTTGTTTTTAATATTATGGGCGAGACTTCCAGTTCATTAGCCACTATAGGGAAATAAGGAGAAGAATAACAACGTGCACTAAATTTTAAAACAGTTTGCACTACAAACCAGTGTGTTTATAATTAATTAAGTTAATATATTAAAATACTATGGTAAGGCACACCGTTTTGTACAGCTAAAAAAATAGCTGGACACAGACCAGAAACCAAACCCATGAAGTTTACAAATCCCACTCTTATGTGGAAAAAGGTGGATAGATTTGTTCCTGGCATGAACAGACAAAAACGGTTCTCTAAAGGCCTTTCTACAAAAAAAAAGACAGTTGGCCTGAATGTGGTTAAAGTGTAATCGTTAGAGTTACTGGATCTTCTGAAAAAAAATCTGCTAAAGCTATTATAACATTTTCTGTAACTGATGTTTCCAAAGACAGCTTATCTGCATTAGCTTAAAATAACATGCTTTTACCAATCCAAAATTCAAAATGACTTGATTACATAATTGGGTTTTGTTAAATTGTGTGTATACACACAGTTAAGAATGAGTGTGCATATGTGTTTAAACATTCAGGACAGTCTGAACTTTGTGCTTTACTTCACAGACACATGAAACTTTATTATGGAGCTGCACAGGATCAAAACAGCTTCAGTTGAGTAAGATTCAGTTGCAATACACACCAATAGTCTGTTAATGTTGAATTTTAAATATGCACAGACTAAAGTCATACAGATGAGGTTGTTAGTAATGATCAATCTTATCACTGAGGGTTTCAACAACGATTACTCGTATAGTCAAAACAGGCATGTTAGAGAGAAAAAACGGCCCATCACAAAGTCTCTTTTACAGCATATCCCCTAATGAATCTTTGCAGATAGTGGAGGAACACCCTGCTATAGGTTTTCTTGTTAATATATGAGGAGCTATTGGGTTCAGGCCACATTAAGAGTATTAAGGTATGAATTGCATATCCACACAGAGCATCAGAATATGCAGAACCTCATTCCCTTTGACGCTTCTTATTAAAATGAGTGAATGTTTATTGCTCTTGTGGATGTTTACTGATCAGAGCTCCTCCTTACACTCATAAAACCTCTTGATAACAGCAATGGAGATCAGACACTGTTTTTGTTTTGTTTTTTTGCTGGAATCACACAATAACAATTTAGACTTTATTTGTTGACATTTTCTATGCACAAGTTTGCTGTATATTCATAAAGCACAACTGCACAAGTCTTGCATGCATTTCTACTTGCTATCCACACTGGTTGTGTGCACAGAATACATTTTAAAACCAAATGAAAGTGGTAGTACTTCCCAAGAGTTTTAGTCTTATAATAAAGTTTCAGGTCATTATGATTTAGTAAATGTTTCCTTGGCTTGGAAATGCAGCAATTGTCTCCTCGTGTTCTTGGTATAATTTCACATGCAAGATGTTGCTGCTTTTTTTGATTCTCTGATGATCAGATAAACTGTAGTTGTCACAATCCATAGAACACAGTTCTAAATCTTAAATAACAAAGCACATACAGGTTCATTTAATAAATTCAGGTCCAATTAACTATTTAGAATCTATTTAGATCTGGTCAGCTTACTGTGCGATATGCAATAGAAATAGCAATGGTTAAAATCTGAAACAATAACATGGACAAAAATTAAATGAATGTGCTTTCATAATCACACAGAACTAAAACAATACACAATTCCTAATTACTACTAAATATTGTTCAATCATTTACAGACAAAATAGTTTCTATAGGACATATATATTCTTCTCAGAAATGTGATCAGAGTTTATATACAACTGAAAGGGAGAAAGAGAATGTAGGAAGAAAGGAAGTATCACTGTGGCAGGACTTTGAGAATAGCGTTCACCTCTTCCGCTACAGTCGTCAGTGCAAACTCAAACTGATCCTGAGAAGGACACAGACATAATATGAGTCAGCATAAAAAGAGATTGTGTGTTTAGGTGCATATATGTGGATATACAGTCAAGCCTGAAGTTGTTCATACCCCTGGCAAATTCTGACTTAAAGTTACTTTTATTCAACCAGAAAGTTTTTTTTTTTTTAATTAGAAATGACACAGACGTCTTCCAGAAGATAATAAGACGATGTACAAGAGGCATCATTGTGGAAAAAATTATTACTCATCTTTTATTTACATTTGAACAAAAAGTGTCATGTCCAAAATTATTCATACCCTTCTCAATAATCAATAGAAAAGCCTTTATTGGCTATTACAGCAATCAAACGCCTCCTATAATTGTCTCCACTGTGATTTCTGACCATTCATCTTTAGCGATGAGCTCCAACTCTTTCAGGTTGGAGGGTTTCCTTGCCATCACCCCGATATTTCACTCCCTCCACAGATTCTCAGTTGGATTTAAGTCAGGACTGCAAAACGTTAATGTTTTTGTCTGCTAACCATTTCTTCACCACTTTTGGTGTGTTTTGTGTCGTTGTGCTGAAATGTCCACTGGTGCCCAAGGCCAAGTTTCTCTGCAGACTGCCTGATGTTGTTGTTGAGAATTTTGATGTATTGCTCCTTTTTCATGGTGCCGTTTACTGTGATTAGGTTCCCTGGTCCACCGGCTGAAAAACACCCCCAAAACATTATGTTCCCACCACCATGTTTGACAGTGGGGATGGTGTTCTTCAGGTTGAAGGCTTCTCCTTTTTTACGCCAAATGAAGGCTACATCATTATAGCCAAACAATTAAATTCTTGTTTCATCTGACCATAAAACAGAAGACTAGAAGTCTTCTTCTTTGTCCAGATGAGCATTTGCAAAGGCCAAGCAGGTTTTTGTGTGCCTTATCTGGAGAAGTGGTGTCCTCCTTGGTCTGCGTTCGTGGAACCCAGCATTGTGCAGTGTCCGTTGGACTGTCTGCCTTGAGATGTTGCCACCAGCAGAGCCCAGATTCATCAGGATGGCCTTGGTGGTGATCCTTGGATTCTTTTTTACCTCTCTCACTATCCTCCTGGCCAGCACAGGTGTCACTTTTGGCTTCCAACCACGTCCTCTGAGATTTTTCACAGTGCGGAACGTCTTGTATTTTTTAATAACACTTTGCACTGTAGCCACTGGAACTTCAAAACATTTAGATATGGTCTTATAGCCCTTTCCTGACTTGTGAGCAGCCACAATGCGCAGCCGCAGGTCCTCAGTGAGCTCCTTTGTCTTAGCCATGACTGTCCACAAACCAACAGCAGAGAGCTTCTGTTTTTCACCTGTTGAGTTGATTAAAACAGCTGTTCCCAATGAATCAGGGTAATTAGGATGCTTTAGAACAGCTTGGAATATTCAGAATGGTATAGATAGAACTTTGGATTTTCCCATAGACTGTGACAGTTTGCAAAGGGTATGAATAATTTTGGACCTGCCACTTTTTGTTCAAATGTAAATAAAAGCTGAGAAATATTTTTACCACAATGATGCCTCTTGTACATCGTCTTATTATCTTTTGGGAGAAGCCTGGGTCATTTCCGGTCAAAAAAAAAACAAAAAAAACTTGCTGGTTGAATAAAAGTAACTTTAAGTCAGAATTTGCCAAGGTTATGAATAATTTCGGGCTTGACTGTATGTGTGTGTATATACCTTGGTCTGAACCATGTTGGGTCTCTGGTCTCTCAGGTGTTCAAGCGTAGCAGCAATATCAATCTCTTTTGCACCTGTAAAGCAAAGAATTTTGTATCATATTTCTATCAATGTTTGTACTGACTCTCCACAATGTGTAGTATAACTGAACACCCACTGATATGTGATAATCAGCTTTCTTTACTAGTCTTTACCTTTGGCCATTTTATTCAACACCATGTCAATCAAAATGTACGTCCCAGTCCGACCAGCTCCATCACTGATGGAAAAAAAATTAAATTAAGATTAAAAGATCAAGAAAAGTAGAAATAAAGACAAATTACAAATTTTTTTAGTCAGTGATCTGAAAAAAAGTTCAGGAAAAGTTCAGCTAAAAATTAAAATGAGCTGAAAACGTACCCACCCTCAGGCCATTTAGCATTACATCACATGCTCACCAATAGATCCTCTGCAGCGAATGGGTACCGTCAGAATGAGAGTTCGAACATCTGATAAACACATCGCAATAATCCACAAGCAATCCACATGACTCCAGTCCCTCACTTAACATCTTATGAAGTGAAAAGCTGCGTGTTTGTAAGAAATAAATCCACCTGCATATTAACTTGTCGCTTCTTGTCAAAATACTAGTTAATAATCCATAATAACGCTTCCTCCAATTAAAAACTGTTTTGGACTGTTTTCACTGGTGCATATTTCACTACTGATTCAGACAAGATTGTCCTTTCTCTGGAAAAAGCAATAGTATGCATTATGGACGTCTTAATGATAGATTTATTACAAAAATATAGCTTTATGCTTCACAAGACATTAGCTGATGAACTGGAGTTTTGTGGATTACTTGTGAATTATTGTGATGTTATTATCAGCTGTTTGGACTCTCATTCAGACGGCACACACTCACCATAAAGTATCCACTGATGAGCAAGTGATGTTATGCTGATTTTCTGCAAATCTGTTCTGATGAAGAAACAAACTGATCTACATCTTGGATGGTCTAAGTATAATTTCAGCAAAATTCAACATTTTTGATTAACTGTTCCTTTAATCCACAGTCTTTTCACCCTTTTAGTCAAAATGCAACAACTTGTTCTGCCTCTTGCACTACTGACGTCATCATGACACCACGGGCAGGGAAAATAGCCAAACATGTTTTCTTCCAACCATCTGTCTTTTGGTAATTGCGGCCACCCCATGAAACTACTGTTGCAAACCTAGCAATGGCGAGTAGATGTGATTTCAGCTGTTGTACAATCAAAATCTGCTTTCTATCCCAAAAGTGGCCTGGTTGTGGCCTGCTGATTTGAATTTTGCCACTTTGAGGGAAGAACGTCAAAGAGTTTGTGTTGAGTTTTAAATTTTAATTGAAAATTCCACAAAAGTATGAAAATGATTTACCATCCTCTTTGGTTTTTTCCTTTAGTGAACATTTGTATTGAATACATGATTTATTTACTGTATTTTAATTATTGCATAAAATATTTTAGATATAGTTGACAACAGAGGCTGTTTGGTGGCTTTTCTAACTGGAAGTAATATTACAGCATAAATGTTTAAAGAATAAAACAGTATTGAAGTGTGTGTTGGTACTTGCCTGCAGTGAACAATGACAGGGCAGGATCTTCCACGGTAGCATTTGTTTACTTTCCTATTGGAAAGAAGACATACATACAATCATAAACACAGACACACACACATACACACAGACATATGAAACCTGAAAATAGATTTCAGATGCAGCTAAGCTCTATAGAAAAGGAAGGAGTGCTAAATATCTTTTAAATAATAAAAAAACACTTTAATAAAAATGAAATACACTACTGTTTAAAAATTTGGGGTCAGTGAGTTTAATATTTTTAAAAGAAATCTCTTATGCGGACTAAGGCATTTATTTGATCAGAAATGATATAATTAAATATTTTTAAATAACTGGTTTCTATTTTAATATTTTAATATATACAATATGTTTAATTTATTTCTGTGAGGCAAAGCTGAATTTTCAGCATCATTACTCCAGTTTTTAGTGTCACATGATCCTTCAGAAATATGCTGATTTGGTGCTCAAGAAACATTTCTTATTATTATCAATGCTGAAAACAGTTGTGCTGCTTAATATTTTTGTGGTAACCTTTAAATGTAACATTTTTTCAAGATTCTTTGATGAACAAAGTTCAAAAGAACAGCATTTATTTGAAACAGACATTTTTGATCAATTTAATGCATCCTTGCTGAATAAAAGCATTAAATAAAAAATTGTACTGACCTCAAACTTTTGAACGGTAGTTTATTAAAAAAAGGTTTTGACATTACTAACATTTGAGGATTTTTGAGGACAAATCTCACATGTTGTTTGTTTTTCTGTCATGTTGAAGGGTTTCCATTATCTTCTATTGATGTTGCACTAATCTAAGAATATTTTCCATCCCCAACTCATGAACCTAACCCTATTTATTTATTTAACCTTATTGAATATTCTAACAATTAATTCATATACTAAGCTGTTTGGTCAGCACAATACAGACAGAACCTGACCCACACAAACACACAGTCACATTAGCTTCAGACATGTTACTGGTTTACACTCATAAACACTGCTGCTGGATTTATTCAGATGACTATTAACAGGGGTAGGGCCAGGAACAAAACACAACAATTCTGATAGGAGAAAAACTGAATATGTAAGAAAAACGGAGAGAAAGGGCAGAGAATTGTATGTAAGAGGAGAAGAAAAGGAGGAAACCATAGGTCAGATGTTAGCAGACAGAAAGGCTGAATAAAGATTTAGGGTGGAGAGAGATAGGGAGAGGGGCTGGAATCCCAGGGTGCACTTGGATGCAGAGTCGCAGTTGTCAATGATCACTTTTGTGACTATGCAACTGGAGCCAGTGAACTAGCTGCACGACCACAAAAATGACACTGGCAACCGCTCAGGAGCTGATACACACACAAACAGACAACACGTGCACACACTCTTGTAGGCATACCTGCGGAAGTCAAGGAGGGTTTGGCTGGTTTCAGGTGTATGGTCATTCAGCCAGGTGTGATAGTGAAACTGCGTGACTGTACGGGTCTCGTTAGTCTGCATGTTCTTCAGGTAAAAGCTGCGAACCAGGAAATCCTCACACCACACATGCTCAGAAACCAGATTAACCTACATAAAAACACACATATATACGACAGAAAAAAAAAAATAGACTATACTAAATATAAATGCTTAATACAGTTTTAATATAAGTTAATAAACAGCATGACACAGCAGTGAAAATATCCCTACCCTACAGAGGGCAGGAAAAATATATAGAAAGCAAAACCCAAAATGTTATCATCGTTTTGTGTCTGTCCCATTAGTGTTCTGAATTTGCATTAAATTGCAGTTCTTACGACGTGACGCTTTAAAAGCATACTCCACACAAAAATGAAAATGAGACACTTTCTCAGAATATCTTCCTTTGTGTCAGAAGAAAGAATTCATTCAATTCTGAACCAACTTTCATGTTTTTTGGTGAACAATAACATTTTATGCTTTAAATTCTTAACAACCTGAAAATTTCAAAGCAAGCAATTTTAAACATTAAGCCTCTATAAGGAACAGACTCATGGTGAAAACTGTGCATACATGGCAAAAAAATCCCAGATTCATTTTATAATATGAAATGGCTTGACAAGAACTGTAAACAGCAAAAGTTTGTGAGCCCACCAGTGGCTTTGCATTTAAGACAACCCTAAACCCTATAATTTAGTTTCCCTCAATTACTGAATATTATTTATGTTTTACTTATTGATTCTTTAAAATATTTTTTACTTATATATTCATCCATTTGATTAAAAACATTTTTTTACATAATTTTTTTTTGATCTGTCATCTGCCATATTTATATGGAAGCCTGTTTCTGTAACTGAATAAAAAATAATAATAAAACAAGGTAATTGTGAGGTTTTTATTTCACAATTATGACTTTCTCGCAATTATGATATAAACTTGTGATATTGTGATATAAACTATAAAATTGTGATATATGTGATAAAGTCAGAATTACAAGATATAAACTCGCAGTTCTGACTTTTTCTAGAATTACGTTATAAACTCGCAATTGTGAGTTATAAAGTCAGAATTGGGAGATATAAACTTGCAATTCTGACTTTTTTTTCTCAGAATTGTGATATGAACTCGCAATTGTGAGTTATAAAGTCAAATGCAAGATTTTTTCCTCGCAATTCTAAGGAAAAAATTCAGAATTGTCAGTTTACATCTTTTTTTCTCTCGCAATTGTGAGTTTACATCATGCAATACTGACAATACTAACTCACAATTCTGTGAGAAATTCTGAGAAAGTTTACATCTTGAGTTTACAAAAGATTTGTGCGATAAGAAGTTGTAGTTACCCTTTTATTTTTATTCAGTGGTGGAAATGGGCTTCCATATATTTATGATCATTAGCAGCGCAAAGCAAGAGACATTTTTTAATATCTTAAGTTAGGATCTGTGCTGACAAATTTATCATTTGCAGACATTTACGTATACTGTGTATATTTAATGCCCAATCCATCTTTGTTTATAGCGCCAGTACATTTAGATGGATTGTGAAATAAATGTCCACAAATATAGCATTTGGAAGGCTCTGTGCTAACATGAGACCAATAAAAATGTTTTCTGGCACGTGATTGGATCAAATTCACTTTCAAGTGATTTTGTATTTACTGCCATTACTTTGCCCTGCTGATGGTCATAAATAATGAAAAAAAAGTTGCAAAAGTCACATGACTGATTCAGATTTAATGTGGAGTTTTAAAGTTTAAAAGTAGTTAAAACTTGTTTAAATATTTATTTTTGGCATTTTTTGAGATAGGACAGATCAGAAGTGACAGGAAGGGAAGAGGGAAAGAGATGGGGGGCGGGATCAGGAAAGGTCCTCAAGTCGGGATTCGAACAAAGATGCCCAAAGCTGTATATTGGTATATTGGCAAAAGTAGTTAAAACTGAATGAAATTGCTGTACCGCATCCAAATATGATAGATAACTCTGTCTAAGCTAATTCTTTTGTCAATATCCACTAACATAAAACAGCAGAACAAAATCCCACAGTCATCCTCACTCTGCAAGGAGGATATTTGTGTGTACGATACCTCATAAATGTGGTAGAGGTTGGAGCCTTCATCGGGCCAGTAGTGGTAACACTGCTTCACACCGTTCTCAGTGAGAGGAGTCAGCATGACAATCACCACACACCCGCTCTCCCAGACCATCTGCAAGAGAACACACACAACATTATACACACTGCATGACCATCTGCACTAGAACACAGGCACATACCGTACACACTCTTCCAGACCATCTGCAAGACACACACACAGACTCTTCCAGACCTTGTGTTAGAGATCACACACAAACACTCTCTCCAACACGATCTACAAGACTGCGCAAACCATCGATGTAAGCTTAAAAACACATAATACAGTTTACCTGCCAGAAGTCAGCCACGGTGGAGGGCAGCGGGCCCTGAGTGGCAATATATGCAGGATTACGAGGGTCATGATCCATCTAAAAGTAAGAATACAACACAGTCAATCCTCTCTGCATTACATATGTGTATGTGGTTTAAATACTACACATGAGAATGGACATTCAAAACACAGAATGAATTGTGCCCACTAATGGGGGCATTTATTTGCATGCACTCTTTGCATCCATATAGTACCCGAGTAGTATGCAAATCAGCTAATGCTGCAAACGTAGCCATATAATCCATAATGCACACAATTCGCACAGTGCAATTTTCAATATGGTTCTGAGTGATAGGCTGATCGCCAACTTTTCTATAAAATAACATTAACTGTGACAGCATATAGCACTCAGTAACCAGCGGTTAAGTGTCTTCCTCAAGGGCATAGCAGTGATTAAGCAGGTCTCAGTATTTTTGTGGTAACTGGTCCACAGACAGTTAATCAATGGCTTCTATCCAAAGTAATTTACTCTAAGTGTTTTCTACTCTAAGTGTTTTCTACAAAAAGTCACCCTGCAGCAAGCTGAAGTTAAAGTTTCCTATACTTAATGGTTGCATTATATGTGTAGTGCTGTTTGAGCTATAGTATTGTATGTATTTTGGTCTCACAATTGGGCTGGCATTGATGTAGTCCGAGTTGCCTTGATTGTTCTCCACCTTCAGAGTTATTCTGCAATGATCATCTAAACAAAACAAAACAAGCACAGCTTTTACTTTACTGAAAAGCTAATTTACGTCACAGAAATTCAATAATGCACTAATGGTTACAGTACATGAATATACAAAGCATCTGAATGTTGATATGTTTGTGTGTGACTCACAGGCTATGACTGTGCTCGTGCGGTTTTTCTTGACGTTGCCGTCTCTCTGGCCGATGGTGGTGGCATTGGGCTCAGCCTGGTATGCACAGAGAGCCTCCCACTCCGACTCCAAACGATTCTTATTTTTCAGGTGATCCTCCATATATGCCTACATGTGAACATGGAAAAAATATACAGGATGTTTTGCGAGTATATAACTTGCTATTAAACTATCTTTATAACTTGCAATTATAAGTCAAATAATGAGAAAGAACCAAATAGCATATCACAGCTATGCAGATGATACCCAGATTTACCTAGCCTTATCGCCAAATGACTACAGCCAATGCATTGATGAAATTAACAGTTGGATGTGCCAAAACTTTTTACAGTTAAACAAGGAGAAAACAGAAGTCATTGCATTTGGAAACAAAGATGAAGTTCATAAGGTAAATGCGTACCTTGACGCTAGGGGTCAAAAAACAAAAAATCAAGTCAAGAATCTTGGTGTGATTCTGGAGTCAGACCTCAGTTTCAGTAGCCATGTCAAAGCAGTAACTAAATCAGCATACTATCATCTTAAAAACATTGCAAGAATTAGTTGTTTTGTTTCCCGTCAAGATTTGGAGAAACTTGTTCATGCCTTTATCACCAGCAGGGTGGACTATTGTAATGGTCTCCTCACCGGCCTTCCCAAGAAGACCATTAGACAGCTGCAGCTCATACAGAACGCTGCTGCCAGGATTCTGACTAGAACCAAAAAATCAGAGCATATTACACCAGTCCTCAGGTCCCTACACTGGCTTCCAGTTATGTTTAGGATAGATTTTAAAGTACTTTTACTTGTTTATAAAGCACTCAATGGCCTAGGACCTACATACATTGCAGATATGCTCACTGAATATAAACCTAACAGACAACTCAGATCACTAGGATCGAGTCAGTTAGTAATATCAAGGGTTCACACAAAACAAGGGGAATCTGCTTTTAGCTATTATGCCGCCCGCAGTTGGAATCAGCTTCCAGAAGAGATCAGATGTGCAAATACATTAGACACATTTAAATGCAGACTCAAAACTCATCTGTTCAGTTGTGCATTTATTGAATGAGCACTGTGCTACGTCCAAAAAGATTGCATTATTTTATGTACAATCATTTCTGTATTAATTAATTTGAAATCATTTTCTTTTTTTAAATCATCTTAAATGTTCTTAATTTTGTTTTTATTGTTGTGATTATTATTTTAAATTTTTATGATTTTTATGCTATTGTGATTTTAATTCCTTTTTATGTACAGCACTTTGAATTACCATTGTGTATGAAATGTGCTATATAAATAAACTTGCCTTGCCTTGCAATTACAAGTTTATATGACACAATTCTGAGAAGTCAGAATTATGAGAAAAAAGTCAGAATTGTGAGTTTATATTGCTGAATTCTACCTTTATTACTCGCAATTGTGTGTTTGTATCACAAAGTAAGATACAAATTGTAAGAAAAAAAAATAGAATTGCTGACTTTATAATTTGCCATTCTTTTTTTTTTCTTCTTGCAATTCTGATTTTAAAGCCATCTGTGTTGCATTTTTAAACTTTATCAGTGTTCTCGTGTGTTGGTTTATGCATGTACCAGTATCATGTGGCCAGTGGAGATGTCCATGTTGGAGTGGGCAGGCTCTTCGCTCCAGGAGGAGGTGCTAGTGCGTGCAGAGGGGCTTGGCATTGGGCCGTCACTCAGCTGAGATGACACACTATTTATACGAGAAGAATGAATAGGATCCGACTTCTCTACAGGAGGCTTTACTGCCATCCGCTGCCTACACAGTTCCTAGAGAGAGATGAGAATCTCATATACCAATCAAAGAAAAAAATCTCAAACAAACAACCCTGAACAAACACAAACACACAAACTCTTTGGTACCTGGTATGTAGCAGTGGCGTCAGTAGTTGGGTCAGAGCCAAGGTTGGTGAGCTTCTCTTTGAGTTTGTGATGAGAGCGATGACGCAGGCAGTAGACCACACTGGACGCCAACAACACTCCAGTTATACAGATGATGGAAATCACAGTCAGAATCAGAAACTTCAGAGACTCGGAGCGACTGTACTTAGTGGGAATCTGATTCAGTTTGCTCCTCTAGAAAGAAAAAGACAATACGTTTCTTTCATGTGAGAGACATTTGAAAGTCTAAGTCAAAATGTGTTATCGGTTTTGTTCATTATTTTTCAGACACTGGCAAAACCCTGTGGAGAACCTCTAGGCATCCTTTTGAAGGTGACTTAGATCATCTTGTGAACTTGGGGGAGCTTTATTTTATGTTTCAAGTGCCTCAAAACCTTATAATGTTACCACATAAACCATTTGAGAGTTTTCAGCTTTCTTGCAGGACCTATGGGCTCCATTTTCCAAGTTTCTCAAAGAATTCCAACAGTCCCCTGCTGAAAAAACAGCATATGCTGGTTAGGTCAGTTTTGGTGCTGGGATGCTGGTTTATCCTGGTCCTTTGCTGGTTTATGCTGGCCATTTGCTGGTTTATGCTGGTCCTTTGCTGGTTTATGCTGGTCCTTGACCAGCAACATGACCAGCATAGACCAGCATAGACCGGCATAGACCAGCAAAGGACCAGCATAAACCAGCAAAGGACCAGCAATAACCAGCAAAAACCAGCAAAGGACCAGCAATAACCAGCATCCCAGCACCAAAACATACCTAACCAGCATATGCTGTTTTTTTCAGCAGGGTCAGTGATCTGAGAAACCCCAAAAGCTGCCTTAAATTTTCCTTTTTACATTAATTTGCTAAAAAGGAAACATTTGACGCTTTAGGGTCTTAATGAAATGACTGCAACATACTTTTGTTAAAATTCCTCAATGGTCGTGTAAAACAAGATCTTTTTAACTTGTCAAAAACAGCTCTCACAGCAAGCCGTTTCGGTGCATGCCTCTTTAAATGATAATAAGCTATTACTTAATCCACCCCTCTCTTACATTTTTTTTGTGTATTCAGTGGCACGTGACCATAAAAAACAAAACTAATCCACTGCGTCCTCAGTGGCTCTGATGTCAGGGGAAAAAATTACTCTTATGGTCACTTTTACACCTGCACTGATTACGAGACATTATTGTTGCTACAGCTGCTCAACGGCTTGATAATTGAGAATGTTTAGGTTTTTTGGGATTAAAAAAAGAAGTGAATGGATTTTTATCATTGTAGGGTGGTTGTGTCCACACACTACTAAGGCACATTTATATGCAAACATATGCAAACATAAACAGAATTTTTTTTATTCAGTGTATTTGAAACATTCAAACTACAGAATGGTATTTTATTTGAATATTGACTTACTTAACAATGGGAACACCAAATCCTTGAAAAAAAAAGATGATAATTAAATGAAGTGGAAAGAATCTTACATCAGTGACTCCAGCCTCTACAATCTTGACTTTTGCTTCTTTCTCCAGTTCATCCTTCTGACGGACTGATACAACAGAAGAATCAGAATCAGAGGAGATCAGAGTACTTCTGAACAGAGACGTTCATGAAAGTGCTCATCCTGTATCATGTGCATAGTTACTTTCACTAGACTAACCTGCCACATTAGCCACATCCGCTGTAGTGACGTTCTGAGCGTTTGGACGGACCTGAAATGTCACAGCTGGACTAACAACACTATACGAAAACACAAACACACAGCTAATTATTTTGAGGAATTATGTCAGTGTCCAAAAATATACCTTATATTAGTGTTTTAACCATAAAACATACAAATACAATTGCATTTTTAAAAACTAAACAGTCATTAAATTATTCTCAGACCTTTAACCTGTCAGAACTTGATGTACATTCAAGTAAATTAAAATATTGAGAAATAAAAAAAATGTAGGGTGAAGACTTGGTTCTGTCTATTGGTTGTTTATGGATAGAGGCAGATCTGAATGTGAGCTACGGTCTGTTGTTTCACCAGAAGATCAAGTTATAATATTTTAATTTAAAATAAATACTTTTTATAAGATAAAACATATACAGAATTTTTAAAACTACTACTAGGATTTAAACTTGCCTTCCAATGTGCCTTTACATATTTTACTCAACTTAAAGCTGCAGACTGTAACTTTTTTGTGTTTATTCATAATTTTAAAAATTCATATAATATGCGAGTACATCACAAATCCATTTTTTTCAAACCATGTTTTTGGCTTATCCTGATTCACTACAGTCCACCAGTAATTTGTTTTTATATTTTAACTATTTTAGACTGGTTCTGGTAGGAACCGCTGCGGAGTTGCCCAGTACCTGCATTATTCATAATAGACATAAACAGAGAGAAGTAGCTCCAGCTACAATGTTCTTTTCGCATGCAGTTCTGTTTATTATCGCTAGAGTGCCAAAACTTACGGACTGCAGCTTTATTTTTAAAATTTACCATTATATTCAAAACCTACAGTGCAAGTTATTGTAATTTGAGAAATTATAAATGACTCACGAGAGCTCTGAGAAATCAGTCATTTGAATCTTTGCTTTACGAGCCACCAACTCCATCAGGTACAAACCCTTATCGGTGGGAAGATTCCTGATTCAGAGAGAGAGAGAGAGAGAGAGAGAGAGAGAGAGAGAGAAATGTTTTTAAAAGAGATCTTAAAAAGCTTTGATTCTAATGCAATATGATTATAATAATGAGTAAAATACAAAATTATAATTCAAGATTTTTTTTGATCAAACGTTACTGTAAATACTGTACATTAATAATGTTACAAACAATATTTCAAATAAATTCAACATTCTATTCATCAAACTAAAAAAGTGCCATGGTTTCCACAAAATTCCACATGTAAATATCTCACTCTGTGTCAGTAATAATGTATCCGTAGATGTCATTTTTAGCGTTGCTCTGGACATCAAGCTGAAGATCCTGTACTTTCATGTTCTTGCGGTGTGGTGCAGGGTTTTCCTTCAGGCCAGAGGAGGGTGCTATAGCTGCTGCCTGGACCCAGCCTTCTACCTCCTCCACTCTCTCTATGGCCTTTTTCTGCATCCCCACCTCCCGGTGTGTTGTTCGGCTACGAACCGTCTCCACAGACACACCCCGCCCCTTATCAACAGGCTCTGGTTCTGAGCTGGAGGTCTTATCCAGGTACTCCAGCAGCTTTCCTAACAAGTCTGCATCCTGCTAAGACAGGAAATAAATACAGGTGGAATTGGATTTTTTCAAACATTTATCGAATTTAATTATTAATAAAATGAATAATAAAGTGTAAATAAAAATTTGTTGTGATTATTCTAATATACAGCCAATCTATATGTGACCCTGGACCACAAAACCAGTCATAAGCAGCATGGGTATATTTTAGGGATGCACCGATACCAATCGGTGGATAAAGCTTGCGCGTTTTGTCAGTAAAGCCGGTTCTGTAATCAGCGGTAAATGCCATCAGGTGCGTGATTTCACGTTGAGCCGTATATACTACACACAGCCGTTGTTTACAGACTAGCTGCGCATAGCAATGTTCATTATCAGTGTGAATGTGCGCAGCTCGTCTGTAAACAACGGCTGTGTGTAGTATATACGGCTCAACGTGAAATCACGCACCTGATGGCATTTACCGCTGATTACAGAACCGGCTTTACTGACAAAACACGCAAGTTATCGACCGATACATATCGTGCATCCCTAGTATATTTGTAGCAATAGCCAAAAATACATTGTATGGGTGAAAATTGGATTCTTTTATGCAAAACATCACCAGGATATCAATTAAAGATCATGTTTAATGAAGATATTTTGTAAATTTTCTACCGTAAATATATCAAAACTTAATTTTTGATTAGTAATATGCCTTGCTAAGAACTTTGGACAACTTTCTCAAAATGTAAATTTTTTGGCACCCTCAGATTCCAGAATTTCAAATAGTTGTATGTGTATGATGTATAAGTTGAAAGAATTTGTCCCTTATGACTGGTTTTGTGGTCCAGGATCACATATATTTATTTATTTTATTATTAATTATTAGTCATTTGTTGGGTCTTTCTAGGTTTATCCTACTTTCTCATTAAATTGAATAATTATTTCTTTAAAGGTTTACAGATCTAACATTAAGAGTGGGAAGAAAACGTCTGTACATATATTTTGTGACCTAATACAACCAAAACTACCATTACCTTGTCCATAGTTCTCTTCTCCTCCACTACTGTCTGGCCCTCTGAAAGAGAAACATCATGATCGTTATAAATGTTTTTCTATGTATGAGTGACAGGCTTTGTTTCTGAGATGTTAAGATGTTACCTGTCACAGGCGGGATGGTTTGGACTGTCTTTTGAGTGATGGATGAACTTTCCTCATCCTCTTCCCTCTGTTTCTGAGCACTGTCTTCAGGGATTTGATCCATTGCATAACTCTCAGGACGCGGGTCCTCATATTGCACGTCTTCTGCCTCGTCCTCAGGACTCTGCTGTGTCTCCAGGTCCCTGGGTGTCTCTCCTTGGCCTGCCTGCTGTTCCACCACCTGCAGAGCATCTGCGATAAGAACAGCAAGCTTATCCAGGTCTGCTGCCTTCAGACTCTTCACATCCACACTGTGCCTTCCCACATTACGCAGAACTTTCCAGATGAAAGATTCTGTGAAAAAGTGAATATTTTTTCACATTAGGATTTGGAGACTTATAGTAATAGTAAAGTTTAAATTTTATATTTTTATATTATTTGCTCCAAATGCCAGTCTCTTCACATTAAAGTGGGATAGGAGTATTAAGTATATAATTTTTCTATTAATTAAAAATGACATACTGAACCATTTAATTTTGACATGTTCCTCACATAAAGCTATCGTTAGGCTTTAATAGTCTAGTCTAGACATTTTCTATGGCACTTTTTGCTGCTTTATTATTCTTAGACAGTATGGAAAAGACCATCTTTAATATTTTGCTAAACATCTCCTTTTGTTTTTCACATAAAAAAGTCACAGGTTTCAGATAACACAAATAAATGACAGATAAGATGAACAGGTGCAAGAAGGATAAGAAAATAACATCATACCATCCACAGGTGTAAGAGAGTCACTGACGGAAGACTTTGTTGATCCATCTTTTAGGTAGAGTCGGTCCGTTCTGGATCTGTCCCCCAGATTAGGCTGAGGCGGTTTGTTCTTGGAAAGATACTTCTGAAGAGCGGCTGCCAGCAGGTCTGACCCCCCTTCCTGCCGAGGAACTTGTGCCGCATCGCTCTGGTATCGGCTGAGGTCAGGGTAAGACTTTGCTTGATATGGTACCTCTGGAATGAACTCAGGAGGGGAGGAGTCAATTTCAGGGCGTGGTTCTCCAGAGCGATAATATTGAAGCTCCGCCTCCTACACAGGATTAACATAGAAAATGCATTTTATTTTTTATTTAGTACTGACCTGAATAAGATATTTCACATGAAAGACGTTTACATACAGTCCACAAGAGTAAATAGTTGAATTTATAAAAATGACCCCGTTCAAAAAATTTACAAACACTTGATTCTTAATACTGTGTTGTTTCCTGAATGATCCATAGCTTTTGTCTCTTGTTTGTCCTGAACAGCTAAACTGCCTGCTGATCTTTAGTTTTTCAGTATTTTTGTGTATTTGAACTCTTTTCAACAATGACTGTATGACTTTGAGATCCATCTTTTCACACTGAGGACAACTGAGGGACTCATATGTAACTATTACAGAAGGTTCAAGCACTCACTGATGCTTCAGAAGGAAACATGATGCATTAACAGCCAGGGGTGTAAACTTCTGAACAGAATGAAGATGTGTACATTTTTCATATTTTGCCTAAATATATTTTTTCATTTAGTACTGCCCTTCAGAAGCTACAGAAGACGTTTCCCAGAAGACAAATATAGGTTACATTTTCCCTGATCTTCAAATTCGAAAAGTTTTAATAATAATTTAACTTCTACTACTGTGTTCAGTCACCACCACTTGATGTTCAATGTAAATCTCCGACATAATGCAAAACCATAACCACAACCCTAGTACATTTACACCTTACTTACCTTGTGTGTTGTTTTTGGTAGCAGTCCAAGGTGCTGCAGGTATTTCAGGGTCTTCCTAACCTCAGCCTCAGATGATTTCATTCTTCTGTCTCCAGCAGCAATCCCATAACTCTGCGGCCTGTCAGAATATCAAGACATTAGCCATGACTGTAGAAATCCTTTGGCAGGGGAATCACAGGTAATATTCTCTGTGAAGCTTCTTTGAAATTATAAATATTGAGAAATAAAATATACTGTATTGCTGAACCTCTTACTCAGAGTTTTTAATCGAGAAGTTGTTTTTATATCAGTTACATGTCATTTAACTAACTTTTATAAACTGATCTAAAAATATGTAATGCAGTTTATGCAGGGGTGGAGCTAGGGTTGGCCGCCCAATCACAACTGCTGCTTCTGTCTCTTTTTTCTTGACAAGAAGTGTTTATTTAGTCGCAGTACATCTTTATGACCACATCAAACAAGAGACTTTTCAGCCACGCAAACCAACTTAATTTCAGCGTCGGTAAAAACTAATTTACCTGTCCTGTCAACCATTATACTGTGCTCGTAGCACGCACGCTTCAATTGCATGCACAAATGCGGTGGCGTGCGCTGTAGCGTGTATCATTTCATATTAAAGCGCAAATGAAACTATAAGCATGTGTGCTAGATCCGCGTCATGTTCAGCAGCGGCAGCTCTTAAAGTAATAGCAGCAAAATAAGGATTAATCTATATTTATTTTAGTATTTTGTGTTTGATAACATTTTTCAATTTCTGTACATTTCCTATTTGCTGAAAGGGACAGGTAAACTATGGGTTTATGTGAAAATTGTTTGAAGTTAGATAAGTTACTTATATTAGAAGTTTCGTCTAATCAATGTTAAAATAGCTCTCAATTATACTGTAATGTTGAATGGCTAAAGGGTTAAATATTAGGAAAAAAGAACAATTTCTTAGAGACATCAGTAATATTGATATCAGTGATACTCACCATCAGTCATAAAATTTTTTACAAATATTTCAAATATAGAGTCTTTTTATTGTTTCTACATTAATTTGAAGATTGAATGTGAAATTATTGCATTATAAAAGTATTTTTTTAAACTGTAATCTTAGGTGGGACAGCACTAATATACAGTTGAAGTCAAAAGTTTACATTCACCTTGCAGAATCTGCAAAATAGTAATTATTTGACCAAAATAAGAGAGATCATAGAAAATGCATGTTTTTTTAATTAAATATTTCACATAATAGACATTTACTTAAATCCACAAGAGAAAAGTTGAATTTATAAAAATGCCCATTCAAAAGGTTTACACACACTTGATTCCTAATACTGTGTTGTTATTTGAATGATCCACAGCTGTTTTTTTTAATGATAGTTGTTCATGAGTTCCTTGTTTGTCCTGAACAGTTAAATGCTCACTGATGCTCCAGAAGGAAACACAATGCATTAAAAGCCGGGGAGTGAAAACTTGAATTTAAAGATCAGGGTAAATTTTACTTAATTTCTCTTTTGGAAAACATGTAAGTATCTTCTGTAGCTTCTGAAGGGCAGTACTAAATGAAAAAAAAAAAAAAAAGATATTTAGGCAAAATGTACACATCTTCATTCAAGTTTTCACTCCCTGGCTCTTAATGCATTGTTTTTCCTTCTGGAGCATCAGTGAGCGTTTGAACCTTGTTGTTCTCAGTGTGAAAAGATGGAACTCAAAATCATACAGTCATTGTTGGAAAGGGTTGAAATACACAAGAAATGCTGAAAAAAAAAAAAAAGAATTTGTGGGACCTGAAGGATTTTTCTGAACAGCAGACAGTTTAACTGTTCAGGACAAACAAACATCACTAAACAAAAAAACACAGCTGTGGATCATTCAGATAACAACACAGTATTAAGAATCAAGTGTACGTAAACTTTTGAACATGGTCATTTTTATAAATTCAGCTATTATTGTGGACTAAATGTAAAAGTTTTTTTATGTGAAATATCTTATTCAGGTCAGTACTAAATGAAAAATAACACACAATTAACATTTTCCAGATTATGCAAGGTCTATGTAAACTTTTGGTATAAACTTTTTTTATATATACAGTTTTCTTCCTATAAGTGTGCTAACTAACTGGCAAATGTTAGTGTGTTTTACCTGCGCTCTGGTAATGGAAATGAAACTTTGCGTAGTTTGGAGAACTCGTTTGATAGAACTTGCTGTGTGATGTCATCTTCCCAAGACAGCCCTGCAGGAACGGAATCAAGGCAGAATATATTGAGAAGTGAAATGAACTCCCCTCACACTCATCTTACACAAATTGTCAAACACACACAGAGCCTCTGATTTGATCCTTGAATGCTGAGGAGCCCCTTGAGTAGCCTTTATAACCATGGCGACAGTGATGTGTGCGGTTGCTATGGCAACATTAATACACCTACCTCTGTGTGCCAGTCTCTGAAGCAGCGTGCGAAATCTCTGCACCGTTGCTGGCGTGACGTCATACGTGTAGACGCCTGTTAGTGGAGCAGCCTCGCAGCGGCCGAACATGCCATCTACAGGGAAAATCAAATCAACAGCCACTTCAGAATGACAATTATGTGCACAAGAATACTTCACGCTGTGTGTGTGTTTATTTTTAGATGCATTAAGAATCTCAGCTTATTAGAAACAGTCGCTAGAGGCAACTGAGACAGGGCCAGCTGGAGTCTCCGTCACCTGCCTTATAGTAAGGTCGCACTGTGTGTGTACGCAAAGAAAATGACATTCACATCTCTATTTTAAACTCACATGGGGGAAACATCTCTCTGTGTTATTATTCAGTGTGTAATTGGAGCACAGTATGTGATCTTACATGTTGTGATATATAGAGTCAGTTTGTCATTCATTATAATGGAAATCATAACAGGAGTCATTTACATATATAAAATTCTTATTAGGAAAAAAGTCTTTAATTCTAAGGGTGAAATTTTAATTATTGCTTCTAGGTGCAAGAATTTTTGATAAAACAATATAAATAAATTAAAGAGATTAAGTAATTAACCATAAAACTGATTATTTGTGTATGTGTGTGCATTTTAGCCATTTAAAATTGAGTCCATACTATCTATTTTATAATATTAGATTTTTTTTATATTTTATTAGATTTTTAGATCTTTTTTTTTAACAGTGAACTTTTATGAACAATTTTATCTGTTTGTTTTGCCGATACATTTCTTTCTTTACAAAACTTTCATTTGTACAGTATTTAATTCACTAAATTATCAAATAATAGGACTTATCACATATTTATTTAATGCATATTACTATAAGAATTGTTAATATGTTATTTGTATTGTTTAAATTTAATGATCTATAATATTTATTTTATTATACATTTATAATTTTATATGTTTACAAACTATTACATATTTTCCATAAAATTTTAGAAAAAAAAATATAATATTGTGATTATGCACTACCAGTCAAAAGTTTTTGAACAGTAAGATTTTTAATGTTTTTAAAGACAGCATTTATTTGATTAATACAACAAAAGTAGAAATATTGTGAAATGTTTTTACTATTCAAAATAACTGCTTTCTATTTGAATATATTAAAATGTCATTTATTCCTGTGACCAAAGTTACATTTTTAGCATTATTACTCCAGTCTTTGGAGTCACATGATCCTTCAGAAATCATTCTAATATGCAGATTTGCTGTTCAAGAAACATTTATTATTATTATCACTATTTAAAACAGTTGACATTTTTTTCAAGATTCTTTGATGAACAAAAAGATCAAAAGATCAGCTTTTGTCTGAAATAAAATGCTTGTGTAACATTATACACTATACCATTCAAAAGCTTGTAGTCAGTATAATTATTTTATTTTATTTTATTTTGGGGCAGCAATTTCGAATATTAGGATCATGTGACTGGAGTAATGATGCTAAAAATGTAGCTTTGAAATCACATGAATAAATTACATTTTTAAATATATTCAAATAGAAAACAGTTATTTTACATAATAATTCGACTGTTTTTGCACATCCAAATTGTTTTTGGATCAAACAAATGCAGGCTTGGTGAGCAGAAGAGACTTTAAAAAACATGAAAAATCTTATTGTTCAAAAACTTTTGACTGGTAGTTTACATGGCTTTAATGGTATAAAACTATTGGGTATTTTCTGTGCTGTTCTGTTCACTCAGTAAAGCTGAATGAAATAAAAAAAAAAAAAGCACACTCTCATTACATAGGCCTATGAGTAATAAAGTAGGTTAAACCTCATTGGCTGTTATCTCCTGACCCACATGAGAATGTGAATGATTTCATTCATATTACCCTCTCATTGACAGAGTGTGGGAACACATGCCAATAAAAAAGACTGACTTTCAACTTTTGTGAAGGAGAAATCGGAACAGTTGCTAAGCAACACATAACTGATATTAAACAGCATGCGTGTGGGTGTTTGTGTGTTTTATAGGGTGAGTGAGAGTCTGTATTTGTTGTGACATAGCCAATGAGTTAAAATGCATTGTATTTATAATGAAGCTAGACACAAAGACACACAGCTGCCGAATCCAGATGAAAATAAAAACCGACGGCTTGATCAAACAGCCTGATGCATGAGAGACTGCAGGTCTTGAATGCGTGTGTGTGACTCACCATTAAGACAGACTTCATAGTTCAGACACAGACCCTCCTCAAACAAGCAGCCTGAGAGAAAGAGAGAAACAGAAGACAATAAATGTGACTCTGGATCACAAAACCAGTCATAAGGGTCTTTTTTTTATATACTGAGATTTATACATCACATAAAAGCTGAATAAATAAGCTTTCCATTGATGTATGGCTAGGATAGGACAATATATGTCCAAGATACAACTAATCTATAATTTATATAAATATTTACAGTAGCAAATTTACATGGAACATGATCTTTACTTAATATACTAATGATTTTTGGTGTTAAAGAAAAATATAATAATTCTGAATCTAAACTAATTTAAAGAACTTGAGCATTTAAACTAACACATGACAAAAAATCTGTTGGTGTGAACTATAATATAGTTAACTTTCTTGATGTTAACAGGCCTTAAAGGGATAGTTCACCCAAAAATGAAAATTCTGTCATGATTTACTCACCCTTCAGATTGTTCCAAACCCATAAATCTGTTAATCATATGAAGGTAACTTCATGAAGCTATGAAAATACTTTTTGTGCACAAAGAAAACAAAAATAATGACTTTATTCAACAATTCCTTCTCTATTGTGTCAGTCTTAAAAATTTAAAAAAGACGCAGAGCATCTGGGTTCTACGTTAGAACGCTGTGGGACTCATATGGATCTAGCTTCATAAAATTGAGGTTGAACCACTGATGTCACATGGACTTTATTGATGTCTTTACTGTCTTTCTGGGCCTTGAACGTGGTAGTTGCATTGCTGTCTGTGCAGGGTCAGAAGGCTCTCAGAAGATTTAATCAAAAATATCTTAATTTGTGTTCCAAAGGTGAACGAAGGTCTTTGGAACGACATGAGGGTGAACAAACTCTTTAAAAAGGATGACACTTAGAAAACATCTCAATAATTTTTCAAAAAGTGCTCCAATTTGCTCCAGAATACCAACGTCTGAAATCAAAAGCTAGAGATCTCAAACATTTCTCATCAAATTTGTCCACAAAATAAAGGTGCTTTAAAAGGTTCAAGCGATGCCATAGAAGAACCATTTTTGGTTCCACAAATAACCATTCACTCTTTTACTTTTCTATATATCACAGGAGAAACATCTAGGAAAAACTTTATACTTCAGAGAAGAGCCCCTAAGGGATAAAAAGCAACATCTGAGCAATCAAATTTTCCTCTAGGCTGCACGGTATCTTTGTACCACAGGCATTGTTGTAGCACAACATATCTTTGTAGGTGAGCATTTAGTATTGGGAGAGCAGAAAAAAAATGTTTAACATCCTTTCACAGCATTTTTGCTTATATTAAATTGCTCAAAATCGTCATCCTAACAGCTTGTATTTCTTGTTTCGTAATCGAACCAGCTGAAACAGATGGCATAACTCTGCTCAGCCTTATCTCACCTGCATAAAGACCAACAACTAAAAACACCACACAAGTCTGTTGCTGTTTCTAAAATCTGTCATTATGATGATGAGTATATTTCTTGCTTGCTGTATTAAGGGAGTTACCACAGTGTGTTTGACATTCACACAAATCATTCATAGTATATTCTGCTCACACAAACCCTCTCACGCCAAGAGTCTCAGCAGAAAATATTGAATTCTCAGCCTTAAATGTCTGAGGGGTTTAGCGATATCTGACTTCATCTACTTATGTGTGATTAACATGCCATGAATCCCTTCTTCTAGTTTTATCTTAAAGGGATAGTTCAGCCAAAATGACAAATTCTGTCATTAATTACTCACCCTCAAAACCATAAGACCTTCGTCGGTTTTCAGAACACAAGTTAAGATATTTTTGATGAAATCTGAGAGCTTTCTGACCCTATAGTCAGCAATGCAACAACTGCGTTCAAGGCCCAAAAGATAGGGGCATGGTTAAAATAGTCAATGTGACATTAGTGGTTCAACCTTAATTTTATAAACCTAGATCTATTAACAAGCTCAAGGCGCTCTGATGTAGAACCTAGATGTGCTGTGCCTTGTTTACTTGTTTAAGAATGACACGGAAGAGAAGAAATTGTTGAATGAAGTCGTTGTTTTTGTTTTCTTTGAGCATAAAAAGTATTCTATGCAGGGTCAGAAAGCTCTCAGATTTAATCAAAAATATCTTATATTTGTGTTTCAAAGATGAACAAAAGCTGTACAGGTTTGGAACGACATGAGGGTGAGTAATAAATGACACTATTTTTATTTTTTGAGTGAACTAACGCTTTAAAAAGGATGACACTCAAATCTCTCAATAATTTTTCAAAAAGTGATCCAATTTGCTCCAGCAAACCAAAGTCTAAAATCAAAAGCTAGAGATCTCAAACATTTCTCATCAAATTTGTCCACAAAATAAAGGTGCTTTAAAAGGTTCAAGCGATGCCATAGAAGAACCATTTTTGGTTCCACAAATAACCATTCACTCAAAGGTTCTGTAAAGAACCATCTCTTTCTTACCTTTTTATAATCTGAAGAACCTTCTTTCGCCACAAAGAATCTTCTGTGAAACAGAAAGGTTCTTCAGATGTTTAAGGTTCTTTATGGAACCATTTAACCAAGAAAGGTTCTTCTATAGCATCGTGAAGCATCTGTATTTTTAAGAGTGTATGCTATCTACGTCAGTCATCTGAGCAATCAAATTTTTACTCTAGGCTGCACGGTATCTTTGTACCACAGGCATTGTTACTTCATGAAATTAAGGTTGAACCACTAATGTCAAATGTCCTTTCTACCTTTCTGTGCCTTGAACGTGGCAGTTGTGTTGCTGTCTATTCAGGGTCACAAAGCTCTTGAATTTCATCAAAAATATCTTAATTTGTGTTCTGAAGATGAATGAAGAGATGACATGAGAGTAATTAATTAATGACAGAACTAAACCTCTAAGCCTGATTGTCCACACATAAGTATATAACAGCCCAGCCTTTTGAAGGTTAATGCACACATCATTCTCCCTTTCATAAGATGCATGATTGTATTTTGACGCATTCACACAAATAGAGCAGACAGGATGCACCCACACATGACACATATACACATAAACAACGTCATAACGCATGCTTGCCTTTTTATATTTCTATAAAAACCTCCCTGTTACTATGGAGAGCGGTTTGCACGCTCAGTTTTGGGGGAGGCAGTGTGATGCTGCAGTCACAGTTCATCAGTACGATGGTGGACAGACTGTCTCCTCACTGATATCCTCTCAAATAAATCCACTGACACTCATCAGCTCAAATTATGAGGCACAAGAGATGAGTTTCCTGTGTGACCATGTAGTCAGCTTCTGCATGAGG
>NC_133370.1:13465426-13530868 GCF_049309525.1 Garra rufa
ATATATATATATATATATATATATATATATATATATATATATATATATATATATATATATATATATATATATATATATATATATATATATATATATATATATTATTATGAGTTTTAATATATTTACGGTAGGAAATTTAAAAATACCCTTCGTAGAACTTGATCTTTTTTTAATATCTAATTGATTTTAGCATAAAAGAAAAATCGATAATGCTGACCCATACAATGTATTTCTGGCTTTTGCTACAAAGATACGCGTGCTTAAAACTGATTTTGTGGTCCAGGGTCACATACAAATGATAAAATCAAGAAAAAAGAGGGTGCTCGCTTGAGAAAAAAAACATCCAGACGTTGAGCGTCGGAGACTTTTATTTTGTATATGGTGACTTTTCAACAGGAAGTTACTTCCCGAAGAGCCGTAAGTCTGGGTTGTGGCTAGAGGGTATACAGCTCAGACCGGAAACTAACAATGAAATTAATTGTTCTACCTATTAGATTGTGTTTTATTAACGTCTACACCTACCCCAACCCTAAACTTAGCCCTTACTATAATACAAAAAAAAGTATTATTGTTGTACAGTGTGACAAAAATAACGTTAGACTGATGTGCGCATGCCCAGTAGCCATAGCTGTATCCCTTCTAGACTTTACCGTAAGTCTGCTCTGTTGCAAGGGTGTTTACGGGTCATTTAAAGTTTGTGTTTTGTCTGTGTGGTCCCGGTGAAAATGTCCGCGGTGATTCCTCGTATCGAGCAGCTGTCATCGAGAGTGGTGCGTGTTTTGGGCTGTAACCCGGGGCCCATGACACTGCAGGGCACCAACACATACCTGGTCGGGACAGGCAGAAGGTAAAACACTCAAACACTGACACATGAACCAGTGCATGAGCCAAAAATACATTGTATGGGTCAAAATGATCGATTTTTGTTTTATTTAAAAAATCATTAGAATAAAAAAATCCTACCATAAATATATCATTCAAACGTATTCTTTGAATAAAATATGCATTGCTAAGTACTTAATTTGGACAACTTTAAAGGCGATTTTCTCAGTATTTTTTGCACCCTCAGATTCCAGATATTCAAATAGTTGTATCTCGGCCAAATATTGATGTATAAATCTCAATTTAAAAAAGCCAACCCGACTGGTTTTGTGGTCCAGGGTCACAAATATTCTGTTTAAGTTGTTTGTTACCTATTGAACGTGTGTGAATGTTATTTGTCTGTGTGTGTCAGGCGGGTGTTAATTGACGCAGGCGAGCCCGCGGTACCGGAGTATATTGGTAATCTGCGTGAGGCTCTAAAGCAGCACAACACGGCTATACAGCACATTATAGTAACACACTGGCATCACGACCACACTGGAGGAGTGCAGGATATACTCTCAAACTTTCACACAGGTAAGTAATATGCGTGTTGTGTACAGGTTTTGACATTTGCGCCCCAAGTATGTATAATTGATTTTACTTAAAGGATTAGTTATCTGACTCACCCCCATGTCATCCAAGATGTTTATGTCTTCTGTCTTCAGTCACAAAGAAGTTAAGTTTTTTAAGGAAAACATTCCAGGATTTTTCTCTGTGGTGAATGTGATTTCACCAGTACAACATGGTCCTGGATCAACATTCCAATCAACCAATCAGAATTGATGGATAACTTTTCAGGAAATGTCAGTTTTAGGCTTAAAGGTTGTATCAGCGATTTCAAGCCTGAAACATAAAGTGTCACTTTCAGCTGACCTTTCTTCACGATCCGCTCGCTGCCTGCCCCATAAATTGTCTGTGAAAAAAACGCGTCTCTCTGGTCAGTCTAGGTGCTACCAACGATCCTCAGATAAACAAACAGTGTTCCAACCAATCACCGTCAGGGGGTTGGTGTTGTGGACTTTCGCTCTGCCTCCCTCACATCCCTGCACCAGTACGAAAGTCCACAACACCAACCCCCTGACGGTGATTGGTTGGAACACTGTTTTTTTATCTGTGAATCGTTGGTAGCACCGATTGTTTTTTGGCATATCTCGGACCCTAGGCTGACCAGAGAGACGCGTTTTTTTTCACAGACAATTTATGGGGCAGGCAGCGAGCGGATCGTGAAGAAAGGTCAGCTGAAAGTGACACTTTATGTTTCAGGCTTGAAATCGCTGATACAACCTTTAAGATCAGGTTCAGGTGCTTCTACACCCTTGTTAATCAGCTATTATTTTCCTCTGATTTTAGGAATAAATTATGGGTAGGGTTAGGTTTGGGGTAGGGATTGGGTTAAGTATATATTTTTAGACAGTAATGTTGATCCATGTTGATCCAGGAACATGTGTTGGCAAAATCACGGCGACCTTTTCTCTGTATAGTGGACTTCAATGGGGATCAATGGGTTGAAGGTCCAAATTGCAGTTTCAATGCAACTTCAAAGGGCTCTAAACAGCTGAGGAATAAGTGTCTTGTCTAGTGAAACAATTTGTCATTTAATAATAAAAAAAGATATACTTTTTAACCACTAATGCTAGTCTTGTTCTAGTTTGACTTATGTAGTCACATTGGAAATGTCACGCGTGAATGTAGGTGGATGTACTGACCCAGTGTTTACAAACATGCAAAGAAAATCAAACGCCCATTACAAAAATTGTAAAACAACGAGTTTTTCCGCCCTACCCTACTTTTTCTAACTGAAGTACACACCTGAAGAACTAACCACGTGTGACCTTTTCAATATAATTATGTAGTTGTGGTTAAAAAGTATATACATTTATTTATTTATTTATTTATTTTTTAATATAGAAAATGATGTTTTGCTAGATAAGACACTTGTGTACACTTGTGTGCAATTTGGATTTTCAACTCGTTGGCCACTATTAAAGTCCACTATGTGGAGAAAAATCCTGGAATGTTTTCCTCAAAAACCTTCATTTCTTTGTGAATGAAGAAAGAAACACATGAACATCTTGGATGACATGAGGATAAGTAAAGTATTAGGAAATTTTTATTCTGGAAGTGAACTAATTCTTTAATAATGTAAATGGAGTTTTCATAGTATGAAAATCAATGTGTCTATGAGAAATCCTCCCTAACATAGCTTCATGTGTTGTAGATTCAGAGCTGAGGGTCAGTAAACTCCCTCGGTGTCCTCCACAGGAAGAACTGATTGGAGACCAGAAGAAGAAATATTCGTATCTCAGCGATGGTGATGTGATAAAGACTGAAGGCGCAACATTACGGTAAACAAACACACACACACACACACACACACACACACACACACACACACACACACACACACACATATATAGTCTTTGATCATGGTTACATATTTATACACCATTGCTAAAAAGTTTGGGCTCAGTAAGATTTTTTTTTTTAGAAATCTTTTTGAAAATGTCTTATATTCTTACCAAGGCTGAATATATGTTGTAAAATTCTGAAATACTACAATTTAAAACAATATTTTTTCAAAATATCCTGATTTGGGGCTCAAGCTCATTTCTTATTATTATCAGTGTTGAAACCTGTTGTGCTTTTAACATTTTTGTAGATACTATGGCACATTTTTATAGGATTTTTTGATGAACAGAAAGTTTGAAAAAACAGCATTTATTTGAAATGGAAATCTTTTGTGTGACAATTTAATCCATCCTAAAAGAATGAAAGTATTATTATTATTATTTATTTATTTATTTATTTTAACTAATACTGATCCCAAACTTTTGAATGGTAATGTAGAATAAAATACAGATTTTATTCACACACATCCTAAACCTTAAAGGGTTAGTTCACTTACCTAGATAATTTACTCACCCCTATGTCATCCAAGATGTTCATGTCGTTCTTTCTACAATCGAAAAGAAATTAATGTTTTTGAGGAGGGGCCAACAAGTTGAAGGTCCAAATTGCAGTTTCAATGCAGCTTCAATTGGCTCTACGTGATTCCAGCCGAGGAATAATCTAATAATATAAGATTATATAATCTAATAATAGTCTAATCTAGCGGCCTTATAAAAATATAATTTGCATACAACAGATTTATTCAGATATTTCCAGCTTCGTAAATTTGTAAGAACTACTTTCTCTAGTTTCCGCAAATTGCCAGAAAAATCCCTGCTTAAGAGTTTATTGTCAGCCCCTATAGGTAGTAACCGTATCTCTTTTATTGATCTCATGTTGCTTTCATCTAGAACTTCATCTCTCTTATGTCTGAAGTCAACATGGGGGAAAGAGTTAGAACTTAGCTTGTCTGAAAAGCTCTGGTCCGAGACCCTTTTTAGAATTAATTCTACTTCTGCCTGTGCCCGCTTAAGTTTGATTCAGTTAAAAGTGTTGCACCAAATCCGCTTTACCAAAGCTAGACTCCATAAATTGTTTCCAGAAACAGATGACACTTGTATTAGATGCTTCTTTTCTCCAGCTGACCATGTTCATACATTTTTCAGTTGCCCTAAATTGGCTTCTTACTGGGCTTTCTTTTTTGATTCTTTCAAGGGCTTTACATATTTCTCTCTCTCCTTGTCCTATGGTTGCTATATTTGGTGTGTGTCTGTGTTTTCTTCTACTCTTTCAAAACAACAAACAGATGATTTTGCATTTGCCTCCCTTGTTGCTAGAAGATGCATTTTGTTACATTGGAAGTGTCCAACTCCACCCCCAACTACCTCCTAGTTAAAAGACCTCATGTCATTCATTTCTCTAGAATAACTGAAGTACACTATTCAGGGCTCAACTGTTAAATTCTATAAAATTTGGAATTCCATTCTAAATTTCTTTGACCTCACTAGATTCTGATTAAGTTTTGTCAGTATCTGAATGTTTACATTTATGTACAGTACAGCATGGTTGTGCATATGCATGCATGTATACTTTTGTATGTATATTGGTTTTGGTTGATTTAGTTGTTGTTGTTTTCCCCCCTCTCTTCTCTAATTTGAATATTTCATTACATACATTTCATATGATGTTACTTTTATTTTATTATTTTTATTTTATTTATTTATTTATTTTTGTAAATATATAGTATCATTATAGATAATAGAGTTTCATTTTAATCCTCCTGAGGGGTTTATGGGTGGGGAAAGAAATGGGGGAAAAAATTCATTTTTTTACTGTACTGTTATGTTTTACATCTGTCTATAATAAAAAGATTACTATAAGAAGAGTCTAATCTAGCAAAACAATTGTTTGTTTTCTAAAACAAAGAAGTATATACCTTTTAACCACAAATGCTTATCTTTTAAAGCTGCATTGAAATGGTAATTTGGACATTCAACATGAAGTCCACTATATGGAAAAAAATCCTTAAAAAAAAAATATTTTTTGGCTATAACAAAGAAAGACATGAACATCTTGGATGAGTAAGTAAATTATCAGGAAATTCATTTTCTGGAAGTAAACTACTCCTTTAAAAGCTTATATTTCCATAGATGCATTGGTCTAATTAGTGTTTACATTTCTAAATGCAAAAACACTAGTTAGTTAGTTTCTTTTGAGCAATTTGTTTTTATATTGTATGTACACATAGGGTGCTGTTTACACCCGGACACACAGACGATCACATGGCATTATTGCTTGAGGAGGAGCAAGCTGTGTTTTCCGGTGACTGTATTCTGGGAGAAGGAACGGCTGTGTTTGAGGACCTCCATGATTACATGAAGTCGTTGCAGAAGCTTCTCACTGTAAAGGCTGACATCATATATCCTGGTAAGTGCATGTGTAATTATCTTTTTTTTCTTCTAAGTGCTTTCTACATCAAATTTAGGTGATACTAAGAAATGTTTTGTGTGTATTTGTGTGCACAGGTCATGGTCCAGTAGTCCAAGACGCATGTTCTAAGATCAGTGAGTATATAACTCATCGCAACGCAAGAGAACAGCAGATCTTAAACGTTCTGCAGGAGAACAGCGGAACTGCATTTACCTCAAGTGAACTGGTTAAAGTGGTGTACAAGGTTCAACTCTTTTCTAAATGATCTCAACTGTTTAATTTGACTGAATCCAATTGCATTTACTTTTCTAGTATTTAAAATATTATAAAAGTTTAACTGTCAAACATGCAGTCTACAAGGGGAATAAAGCAACTGTTGATATAAGCAGAAATTGTAAGTATAATACATTGAACCATTATGCTCCATTTTACAATATGTAATATAGGACTCAGGTGTCCCCAGAATGTCTCTGTGAAGTTTCAGCTCACAAAAAACCCACAGATATCATTTAGAAACTGGCGGTTTTCAGTGGAAGCAGAAATGCGCATTTTTAATCCATGTTTCTTTAAATGCAAATGAACTGCTGCTCTCCGCCTCCTTTTTTCAGAATAGGGCTGCCTTTACAGCTCATACCTCAGATAGGCTACTCTACCAAAAAAACTGTTTGTTTTGATTATCATGTCTAAAGTCATGATTTTAAATCATATTAGTTCAAACTTCTGATATACTTCTCTTTCATGTCTTATTGCGCTTAAACTGTCAAATACACACAAGTTTATGCTAAAAACAAACAAAAAACAGACTGTTATGTGTGTGAAGGTAAACAGCTAGGAAATAAATTGCATGTTTATATTAGATCTGTGACAGCAGCATAATATGCAGTAAAATGAATCAATAAATCCACCACTTGCTTGTCTTCTCTGAGGATGAGACTCATATTTTTCTATTTTTCTATATTCATTGCTTGTCTGTGCAGCCAATGACAGGAACAGTTGGCATGAAGTAAAAAAGAAAGATGTTTAACATATATAAATATATATATAGAAATGTAAAATGTAAAACCTCTTTTTTTATATTGTCTGTATGCCAGGAGACCCCTGAACACCTGCACAGAGCAGCAGAGTTTAACTTGCTGCACCATTTAAAGAAACTCCACAAGGAAGGAAAGATCTGTCTGTGTGAGTGTTTGCATGCATGCAGGTGTTATTTGCTCATTTTCACGTATGAACATGCTCTATTGTCTGCCTGTGTTAACGTTAATATTTGTTTTCTTGCAGCTGATGGCTCAAATGAAAAGAAGTGGAAGAGCAATTTGTGACACCCACAGTGACTATTAAGCTCCCAGTGAAGTAAGATGGACTTAAGGGGACACTGGGACTAGTCACTTTTGTCAAATGTTGACCTGCTATGAAAACCAGCTCCAAAAGGAGCCTATTTACAGTTGCATTTGTTTAGCAGACATTTTCCCAAAGTGCCTTACAAATAAATCATGAAACACAAAACAACTCATAAAATGGAAAACATGTGGAAGTTAACAACTATTATGATCAGGTGATATTTTATTGTTCAATTGTATGCACTTCAGTCAACAACAATTTGTTTATTTCATTAAAGACTATGTACAAATACACCACCAGTCAAAAGTTGTTGATCAGTAAGATTTGTTATGTTTTTAAAGACGTCTCTTCTGCTCACCAAGCCTGCATTTATTTGATCCAAAGTACAGCATAAACAGTAACATTTTGGAATAGTTTTACTGTTTAAAATAACTTTTCTATTTGAATATATTTTAAAATGTAATTTATTCCTGTGAATTCAAATCTTGAGTGTTTTTTATCATCATTTCTCCAGTCACATGATACTTTAGAAATGATTCTAATCTAATTTGCTGCTCAAAAAACATTTATCATTATTAATGTTATGTTGAAAACAGCTAAGTAGATTTTGAATGGTAACAAAAGTTTTATTTCAGATAAATATGAAATATTTGGATTTTAAAACAATGTACTCAACTGTTTTAAATATTAATAATATTAATAAATGTTTCTTAAACAGCAAATCAGCATGTTAGAATGATTTCGGAAGGATCATGTGATAGACTGGAGTAATGATGCTGAATTTAGCTTTGAAATCACAGGAATAAATTACGTTTTTAAATGTATTCAAATAGAAAACAGTTATTTTAAATGATAAAAATGTTTCACAGTATTACTGCTGTATCAAATCTTTTGAATCAAATAAATGCAGGCTTGGTGAACATAATAGACTTATTAAAAAAAACATTAAACATTTTACCATTAAAACTTTTGACTGGTAGTGTGCATGGTAATAAATGTAAAGTATATTTTACAAGGCTAATAATATAAGTAGAATATCATATTAGTGTAAATAATTCTAAACACGATTTTCTTTATGTATTCTTGCTATATCTTGCTATGATCATTTTAAATGTTGCACACCTGTGCAAATTTTGCTTGATAATATTAATATATGAATATTAATTGTCTTCTGCTAAACCACTGTTAATAAAAATGTGAAAAATATTTAAATAAATGATCATAATCTGACGGATTATTGTTTACTAAAATGTTGCCTTATTTTTTACTTGTCACTGTCAGTAGAGTAGAGGGCATTGTTTCAGGGAGGCAGCCTACTTGCCTAAAAGCGTTTGGTATGCTTATGTATTATAATCTTTCATTTTAAATTCATTTTATTTATATTACCTTTAAAAAAGGCTAAAAAAATGGATTTTGGATTTTAAGGAAAACCATATTTGCACGAAGTACATATGTACATGAAGGAATTAAAATATGGACTGGGGTGATGCAGCCCCCATTTTTTTGACGTGAACCGGAAGTTAACGTTTATTTACTTGCACCCGCTGCGGTACAGACCGAATGCGCTTGGAGGCGATACTGCTTACAGCGATACCGTGAATAACGGACAGTCCGTTCTACCCCCTCCGTCCAAGGACAAGGATATTTTGATCACACGGCGAAGATCTGATGGTGTGTCGGAGCCGTGCGCAGAGGGAGGCGATAGATTACTGTTTAACGGCGCCGATGGAATTAATCGGGGTTATTAATCTGGCTCAGATAACGGGGAAGAATGCGCGTGTGTGATGCGGCCGAGCGCGCGCGCTGCGCCGCTGCAGTATCCGCGCAGAGGCGCGTGAGCCCCCGGCTGCAGGTCGACCGTCGATTTGGTGTGTTGTTTTGGTGAATATGTGTCGAAGTGACATGAAAATGGTGCTGTAAACAAACAAAGAGGGTGTTAATATATAGTTGTTATAAAGTATATTTGTTTATAAGTATCAGTTAAGGGGTTTTGTTTAAATGAGCCAGCGCAGAATATCTGCGTCTCCACAGCGCTTATAAACGGGTCGGATAGCCGGTGTGGGCCATTATCTGGTGTTTTCGTATAGAAAGGAAGTGGTCAATGATAAGCCGCAGCCGGTTTCTCTGAGAGTCTGTTATGTTCGTGTGTCTGTGCGCGTCTGTGTACTAGACGCTGCCCGTCAGGATGGCTTCCGGCGCTGGTGGGGAGGCAGGGGGAGGGGGCCTCGCACCCGTGAAACAGTTCCCGTATTTGTGTGAGGAGTCTACTCAGGGATTGAAATCTAAGAGCCTCCCCGTGCTAAACGGCGGTCAGGCTCCGGAGCAGGACGCGGGTAAGACTCTGCTCTCTGCCCCGCACAGCTCGCCCCGGTGCGGCTCCCCGGTCAGGACAGAGTGTCGTGAGCCGGAGGGTCGGGGCGCTGTTGCTGCGCTCTTGACGTTCCGGCTGCCGTGGGTGCCGGTGAGGCGCTATGTGGACGGGATCCTATCGGACTCGCGCTGCTTTCTGTTCTGCATGTGTTACCTCACCTTTATTCAGTCTCTGATGGTGTCCGGCTATCTTAGCAGTGTCATCACTACCATAGGTAACAAACTTGACGACTGGCGAATTTGTCTTGTCTTGTCTTCTCTTCTCTCATGTCTTGTATCCATCTCAATCTCATCTTTTCCCATTTTCTCTGTCTATCATCTAGATATTATGAGGTTTGGGAAGGTTACTCTTTGCTACAGATTACGTTATGCATGCATCAAAAAGTAATTTGTAACCTTAGATTACACCATTTTTTTAAACGTATGGTGAAAATTTAATTGTAAAAATACTGTAGTAACATTTTAGGTTTTACGGATTTAACTTTAATTTTTACTGTACCGTACCATAACTGATATAATATTAATGTACCAACCTATGGAAATCAGTTTTTTATTTCATAATACACTGATAACCACCGAAAGCAGGTGGTGATGAGGTAGTCGCATGATGAACCAAAGCCCATCACAGGCAGAGTTTAAATACTAAGATATGCACAGTGTCATTCACACAAACACTAAACACCATTATGGTAACACACATGAAACTGAAATAATGCAATAAACATTGATTTAACATTAGAAGTAACACAACCCTAATGTACACAACTCAAACATTGTTATTTCAACGAAAAAACATGAAATGTGAAATGTAACGCAGGAAATTCTGGGAATGTCAATTTACGGTTATTTACTGTAAATTATATATTCTCTTTTACTTCAAAAACGGTATGTTACCGTAAAATTACCAATACAGTTTTTCAACGTATATAGTAGGGGAACTTCCGTTAACCAATTAATAGGTTTTTGCTATATAATTTCTACAGTCTTTTACTGTTAAAATCCCTGTCATTCCAAATACTTGGGTTTCCTCTGCATATTATTTTTAACATCAGTTTGCCTTCATTTCTTAAGGGGAAAAAAAACAGACAGTTTTTTTTTAAATAAATAAGATTTTTAAAAATAAATAATTAAGAATTTATTGCTGCTCAAGAAGACAGCACAATGCTGTGTTATTTTGTCCTTTGGGAAACATGTAAGTATTAACTTCTGAAAGGCAGCACTAAATGAAAAAAAAAAAAGATCTTTAAACAAACTTTAAAAAAAAATTACATGTCATCCTGTTTAAAAAAAGTTTACATCCCCGTGAAAAATTTGCATAATCTGCAAGGGTTGTGAAACTAATGAGCAGAACTGTAGTTTTGCAGAGTGTAAGTCAGTAGACCACCGATAGCTGTTTATATTAATTGCCTGTTAAAGTTTACATTAATGTTAAATTGAAATAAATTACATTAAAATAAAATTTAAAATTACATTTAAAATTTAACTAATGAAATACATTTAATCATATTTTTTTTATTTCAAATGCATAACTAGAACTGGCTATCATCTACTCTGAATATCATTTCAGTCTCCTCTTTTCACTTCTTTTTATGTTTCCTTTTTTCAGTCTCCATGTCATACCAGTTGGTTTTTTTTTGGTATCATCTCTTTATCCAGAGTCTCATGTTGTTCTTCCTCATCCCACTGTCTTTTCAGTCTCAGTCTTATCCCACCCCATTCTCTATTTCATCACAATTTCCTATTTTTCAGTCTCTCCTCAAACCCATCTGCCCTCATCATTTCTCATGTGGTGTACTCTCATCCCAATCTCATTTTAACCCCAAAAAGGGCAAGGCCATAAAGAGACATCCGAAAATTATTGTATTGCTATTTTACATCTTTTTAGGACACAAATAATACTAATTCATAATTTAAAAAAAAAAACAATATGATTTTTATCTTTTATTTTAATGTTTGTATCCCCCAGCATACTTTGCCTCTTTGGGGGTATAAATTGATTGAAAACAGAATACTTGTTTGGCAGTTGTTAGTTAAATCTTTAAAACATTTTATTCTCTCATAACTTAAAGTAAATATTTGTTGTAACGTTTTGTTAAACAAGTATAATGTCTATTTATGAATATATTAGTCTACTGTATCATATTTGATACTCAAATTTCTGGGGTCTATAAATGATCAACATGATAAAAAATTTGATGATAGACCTGTTGTATCTACTTCATGCATTCTTCGCTCGGATTGATTGTTCATGCTTATTTATCAAGTCTTTTTGCTGTGAAATCTTACTTACATAATTCTTATAAAGGAAATGTAAGAATAACTTTTATTTTGTTAATAATAATTTAAGATAACCATGCACTGGACTGAAGCAGCTTGGGATTTCTTGATTATTCATTTATCACTTATAATATCATCATTTATATATCATTGATGCTAAATTTTCTTCTTGTTAAAATGTAAATGACACAACAGGCTTTTGAGAAAGGTTTATTTATCTCTGAATCATCATGGTGATGTGTGAAATATGATACTAAACAAAAACATGCAAACTATATTTATTTTTTGCAAATATTTAGCACATTTTGTATACTAATTTTTATATATTTATTTTTAAGTATCCCATTTCATAGATATACATATGTACATATGTCTTTGTGTATACACATGGCTGAAAAAACATCCACACATTGTTGACCTAACAACTTTTTGGAGTCTTGACTAAATATTGTAAATATGTGAAATGCATCAACTTTTATCCGACCATTTACCATCTCCAATTCTCCATTTTAATTCATTTTCAAGATTTCAAATTTTCAGTCTCATCTCCTCTTAGTAACATTTTTTTCATTCTCACTTCTCTCAATGCCATTTCAGTCTCATCTCTTTATTTTATCCCAATCTCCAATTTCTTCCCATCTCATCTTGTCCATATCACATTCCAATCTCTAATGTCTCAACCTCATTTTATATTAATATCCTCTCAATCTCATCTTGGTCTCATTCTCCAAATTTTCTAATTTTCAGTATCATCTCTCTCTTTCAAATTTCTCCATTTAATATAAATCTCCTCTCAACACAGTCTTTTCTCAGTCACCATCTCATTTTGTCTCAGTCAATTTCTTAACCTCATTTTCTCAATCTCTTCTCAATCTAATCTCAGATCGTATTCTACTTTGATAATGTATGTTTAAAAATTTCATTCTAACTGAACCCTGTGTTTTTCAGAAAAGCGATACAGTCTGCGAAGCTCAGAGTCGGGTCTGCTGGTCAGCTGTTTTGACATCGGTAGTCTCATTGTTGTGGTCTTCATCAGCTACTTTGGTGGGCGGGGTCAGAGGCCGCGCTGGTTGGCCGTAGGGGGCGTGTTTATTGCCGTGGGTGCTGCCCTCTTCTCCCTACCTCACTTCATCTCTCCGCCATATCAGCTGGAGGAGCTGAACAGCACAGTAGGAGGAGAGGGGCTCTGTTCTAGTGGGAATGGCAGTGGACAGGAGAGGCCGACGCTGTCCAGGTGCCAGCGGGACCGGGAGGAGAGTGAGCACGCCCTGTATGTGGCGTTGTTCATCTGCGCTCAGATCCTCGTGGGAATGGGATCGACTCCCATATACACCCTTGGACCAACTTACCTGGATGACAATGTGAAGAAGGAAAACGCATCCCTGTACCTGGGTGAGTTGATGTGAGGTTTAGTCGGTGTGTTGAATGGCTGGAGTAGTCTGTGGCAAATTAGTCAGGTTTTCATTACGATTCAGCTCATGACCAACTAAGGACCAGCTCAAACCAGCTACCATGCTTCAAAACATACAGTTGAGGCCAAAAGTTTACACCCCTATTTCAGAATCTGCAAAATGTAAATTATTGTTTACATATGTTGACAAGAGAAAATAATAGCTGAATTTATAAAAAATGACCCTGTTCAAAAGTTTACATCCGCATGTTTCTTAATATTGTGTTGTTACCTGAATGTTCCACAGCTGTTTTTTGTTCAGTGATAGTTGTTCATGAGTCCCTTGTTCGCCCTGAACAGTTAAACTGCCTGCTGTTCTTCAGAAAAATCCTTTAGGTCCCACAACTTCATTGGTTTTCCAGCATTTTTGTGTATTTGAACCCTTTCCAACAATGACTATATGATTTTGAGATCCATCTTTTCGCACTGAGGACAACTGAGGTACTCATATGCAACTATTACAGAAGGTTCAAACACTCACTGATGCTCCAGAAAGAAAAACAATGCATTAAGAGCTGGGGGTGTAAACTTTTGAACAGAATGGAGTTGTTTCTTATTTTGCCTAAATAACATATTTTTTCATTTAGTACTGCCCTTCAAAGGCTGCAGAAGATACTTGCATGTTTCCAGAAGACAAAATAGGTTAAATTACCCTGATCTTCAAATTCAAAAAGTTTTCACCCCCAGCCCTGTTTTTTTCCTTCTGAAGCATGAGTGAAACCTTCTGTAATAGTTGCATATGAGTCCCTCAGTTGTCCTCAGTGTGAAAAGATGGCTCTCAAAGTCAAACAGTTATTGAATTCAAATTCACAAAAATGCTGGAAAACCAAAGAATTTTTGGGACCTGAAGGATTTTTCTGAAGAACAGTGGGCAGTTTAACTGTTCAGGACAAACAAGGGACTCATGAACAACTATCACTAAACAAAAAAAAAGCACAGCTGTGGATCATTCAGGTAACAACATAGTATTAAAAAACAAGGGGGTGTTTTATTTAACCTGCAGCGCTTGGGGTTTGTTTGTTTGTTTGTATGTTTGTTTGATTGTCTTTGTCTTGATTGTTTGTATTTTTTGAAAATCGTTAATAAAAAAACAAAACAAAAAAAAACAAGGGGGTGTAAACTTTTGAACGGGTCTTTTTTTCATAAATCCAACTATTATTTACAATATTATATACAATAATATGCATTTTGTATGATCCCTCTTATTTTGGTAAAATAATTAACATTTTGCAGATTATGAAAGGGCATGTAAACTTTTGACCTTAACTGTACCTAACCAGCATATGCTGTTTTTTTCAACAGGGTTAACAAATCTGAAATATCAGCTGTTTATAGACGTTTTTCCTGAACGTGGAAGTCACGCCTGACTCTTAACCTGAGGAATGCTTTGCAGTTCCGGTCTCCAATGTTTCTAGTCAATATAGCTAATATTCTGAGCTGTTAATCTAATGTTAAACCTATTTTGTAAAAGCACATGGCTCCATAGTGCCATCACTTTGTAATGTCGCAATGATTGTCATTTGTCAGTGCCTCACTCCTCAAAGTTTAATAAGTGTGTAAATGACACAAAGGTGCCGACATTAACTACATTAAAAACAGATGGACGCTATTTGAATGGGTTTCTATGGAGACCGGAACAGAAGAGCATCCACTCATCGTTTACTCAGGAAAAAGGTCTATACCAGTCAATCATAAGAGTGAGTTTGACATGAAGCCACAATTGAGTTTGGGTTTTGTCCACAACAGTATCTCTTAGCTTTTCCACTTTCTAAAAAAAACCTGTGACCTAAATTCCGCCATGCAAAGTCTACCACATGCAGTAACAAATGACAACTAAAGAAATTCCATTGTTCTTGTTTTGTACATGTTTAGCTATCATGTACGTAATGGGAGCTCTCGGACCAGCCGTTGGGTATCTGTTGGGTGGGATACTGATTGGATTCTATGTCGACCCCGGTACCATTGTCAATATTGACCAGAGTGACCCACGATTTGTAGGAAACTGGTAACGAAAACCTTGTCTCTCATTTGCTGTATTACATACAGTAAACCTACCAGCACTGTAAGCTTCTCTTTGCCTGTCTCTGTTTCTCAGGTGGAGTGGGTTTCTCCTGTGTGCTGTGGCAATGTTGCTGGTGATCTTCCCTATGTTTTCCTTTCCTAAAAAACTTCCGCCGAGGCACAAGAAAAGCAAAAGACGTGTAAAAAAGGGTGCAGGTGATGTCTCCAGCGATGACGAGATGATGAAGGAAAAGAGCCAGGCTGTCTCATCCTCTATGGGTTTTGGCAAAAATATCAAAGGTGAAACCTGATAGCAAATCTAAAATCTGATTCTGATCAGATCTAAAAAAAACTTTCCATCTGGCTAGTTATCTGTTTTTGTAATCTTTAAAGAAATATGTCACTCTAGATATTTGATACAGCTGGGATTTCCAAAGGTTCATTTCTTAGAAATCGCTAGCAAGTTGGACATTATTATTATTATTTTTTTTTATTGAATTTAATTTAACAACAATATTTCTTTAACTTGGTGGCCCTGAACTGTCTGTTTTTTATCTTAAATTTGTATTATCATTATTATAAATATAATATTATTAATATTTATTTCATTATTTTATTTAATTTTATTTTTTTATTTAATTTTAACACTTTATTTTAATATTTTAATAATTCTTTCTTATACAACAACATTTCTTTAACTTGGTGACTCTGAACTGTCTGGGTTTTTTAACTTAAATTTATATTAATATTATAAATGTATGATTATTAATATTTATTTTATTATTTAATTTTATTTTTAAACTGTTTTTTGTCTGTTTTAAATCTTGAATTTATATTCTTCTTCTTCTTCTTCTTCTCATTCTTCTTCTTCTTATTATTTATTTTATTTTATTTTCATACTTTCTTTTAAAATAATAACTTGGTGGCCCTGAACTGTCTGTTTTTTTAAATCTGGATTGTATATTATTAATTTCTCTGTTACTAGCAGTATTATTTTTATTTTATATATTTGCTTTTGTCTTTTTCATTAGTTTTTTAATATACTTAACACATTTTTATTGATTTCAGTACTTCAGATTACTTATTTTATTATAATTGTATTTATTTAGATATTTTATTTTATTTTATTTTCATACTTTATTTTACAACAATATTTCTTTAAATTGGTGGGCCTGAACTGTCAGGTTTTTTTTATCTTAAATTTATATTACTATTATAAATATAATATTATTAATATTCATTTTATTATTTTACTTATTTAAAAAAATATGTAAAAAATGTTTTTGTCTGTTTTTTTTATCTTAAATTTGTATTATTATTATTATACACATATTAACGCATATTTTAGTTTCACTTTTATTAATTTCAGTACTTCAGATTACTTATTTTATTTCAAATAAATTTAGATATTTAATTTTTTTTAATCAAAAATGTATATTTTATTTCATTTCAGCTAACGAATATAGTGTTTATTAGTTTTAGTTTTAGTTAACAATAACCACAGATTTCTGGTATGAGCACATTTTGAATGACATAATTTTGATTCAAATCATAAATCTGTCTTATTTCTCTCTCTGTATGTTTCTGTCTCTCTCCAGATTTGCCGAAAGCAGCAGTGCGTATATTGAGTAACGTGACATTTTTATTCGTGAGTTTGTCGTATACGGCGGAGTGTGCCATCGTCACAGCCTTCATCACTTTCATTCCCAAATTTATTGAATCTCAATTTGGTGTTCCAGCATCTAGTGCCAGTATATACACAGGTACAACACACTGACACAAACATGTGTTGAACTGATCACAGTATTCACTGTGGGTGTTTATCAACTCTGCATTTGTGTTTGCAGGTCTGATCATCGTACCCAGTGCAGGTGTCGGTATATTTTTAGGTGGGTACATCATTAAGAAACTAAAGCTGGGTGCAAGAGAAGCCGCAAAGCTGGCCATGATCTGCAGCGGCGTGTCTTTGCTATGCTTTTCCACACTCTTCATTGTCGGCTGCGAGAGCATCAACCTCGGTGGAATCAATATCCCTTACACCACCGGGTAATGGAATAAAGCCCTGTAGAAGCGCACATAAATATCACCTGCAAACATGAGCTGCACTGAATGATGTTCGATCCGTTTTTTGCAGGCCGACACTGACTCTGTCTCACCGAAACCTGACGGGAAGCTGTAACGTCAACTGTGGCTGCAGGATTCATGAGTATGCGCCAGTTTGTGGCTCTGATGGAATCACCTACTTTAACCCATGCCTGGCTGGCTGCAGCAACATCGCCAACCAAACCTCAGGAGTGAGTCATTTTTAATATGTGGTCAGTTGAAATGTAGGTCAACAGTAGTTCCAGGGCATGACAAAACCATGTTGGGGTTTATTTTGCTGTCATGTCCGACTGATTGCATGTTCTCTTACTTTCAAATTAAAGCTGTTTAAAGGATTAGTTCACTTACAGAATAAAAGTTTCCTGATAATTTGTTAACCTCCATGTCAGCCAAAGTCTTTATTTCTTCATTGCAAAGAAATGTTTTCTAAGGAAAACATTCCAAGATTTTTCTCCATATAGTAGACTTCAATGGTTCCCAACGGTCATTTTCAATTAAAAATACACATTCACAAAAATACACATATATACTTTTTAACCACAAATACTCATCTTGCACTGATCGCTTCGCTAGGCAAGACCCTTATTCCTTGGCTGTGATCGTGTAGAGCCTTTTGAAGCTGCATTGAAACTGCAGTTTGAACATTCAAACTGTTGGGAACTATAGAAGTCCACTATATGGAGAGAAATCCTGGAATGTTTTTCTCAAAAAAATAAAATGCATCTGAAAAATTAAAGACATGAAAATCTTGGATGACATGGGGGTGAGTAAATGATCAGGAAATTTTATTTCTGTAAGTGAACCAATCCTTAAACAGTGTGCTTGCTCTAATTTGTTCTCTTAGATTTTCATCTTTCTATACTTTGTTTTAATGGGTAAATTAAACTGTAGTAATAAAAAGCATGTCTAATTAAAATCATACGGCTTATAGAATTTAACACAAATTTACATTTTTTTTCTTTCTTAAATTCCATTTTTTTGTTGTTGTATTTAAATTTTTCTGGATTTAATAAAGTTTAGTTCAATTTTAATGATCACAAATCATGTCTAATTAATTGAATTCATACAAGTTGTTTAAATTTATTAACATTTTAAAAGTCTAAGGGCTTATGCCTTAATTTTTCAAGATTTATTATTTAAATTTAATTTATGATTTATTAATCAAACAAAGGCATGATCTTTTAAAATGTTATCAAATTAAAATTTAACAGAATTTTATTTTTAGGCTCACAAAGTGCCACTTTATTCATCCAAATTTGTCAAATTTCGTTATATAATAAATTCCATTTTTATGACTTAATTCTGTATTTCAGTCCGCATTTTCCACATTCGTATGGAAGCCCATTTCTGCCACTAGAAATAAAAAGGTAATTGAGACTTTTTTTTTCTTGGAGCTGGAGTTTACATCTTACAATTCTCACTTTTTTCTCAGAATTGTGAGATATAAACTCCCATTTGCTAGTTATAAAGTCAGAATTATTCTGCAATTCTGACTTTATAACATTCAATTGTGAGTCATTAAGCCAAAATTGTGAGATATAAACTTGTGATTCTTTTTTCCCCTTAGCATTAGACTTCATAACTCACAATTGCAAGTTTATATCTCACAATTCTGAAAAAAAAAAAAAATACAAAATATATAAATATAAACTCGCAATTCAGACGTAAACTCGCAATTTAGAATTGTTTTTTTTTTCTCAGAATTGTGAGAAATAAACTTGCAATTGTGAGTTATGAAGTCTAATGCTGAGGGGGAAAAAAGACTGCGATTTTCTCAGAATCACAAGTTTATATCTCAAAAAAAAAATCTGAACTGTAAGATAAAAAGTCGCAATTACCTTTTCATTTTTTATTAAGTAGCGGAAACAGGCTTCCATACATTTGTAATTATAATAGGTTCCTAAAATAATTTCCGGACCCCCTGGCTACGATTTGTAGACTCCAGACCCCACTTTGAGAATTGCTGGCTTAAGATTAACATTAACATTTTTCATGGTAGCCTAAAAAAATATAACCACCAGAAAAAAGAAAGTCTCTCAGTACTGTTGACATTTTTCATTTGTATCATAACGTGTACTTTTCTCCTTCTCAGATCAGAAACTATTCTGACTGCGCATGCGTTCAGAGCCGACAGGTGATCACGCCGTCGGGAGGAAACCACGATCTGCAGGTGGTGATTGTGAAGACGTACTTGAACGAGAACGGTTTCGCACTGGCAGGAAAGTGTGAGCGCACATGTGGTACGCTCATCACCTTCCTCATCTTTCTCTTCATCGTCACTCTCATAACCGCCTGCGCTCAGCCGTCCGTTATCATCGTTACGCTCAGGTCTGCCTCTTTCCACACACTGAGCTGTCATCTGTTTTTATTGCTTTGTTTTGCTCATTATGATTATTTCCTGAACAGGTCAGTGGAGGAAGAGGACAGGCCGTTTGCTCTGGGAATGCAGTTTGTTCTTCTCAGGACTCTTGGTAGGACTGTTTTTTCTGGCAATATTGAATAAAGCTTGATTTTAAATTAAATTAAATTAAAATTTGATTGTTATCTGCTTACCCCCAAGGCATCCAAGATGTAGCTGACTTTGTTTCTTAAGTAGAACACAAACAAAGATTTTTAACTCAAACTGTTGCAGTCTGTTAGTCATATAATGGCAGTCAATGGGACCCATGGCTTTGAGAGTCAAAAAGACATCCACAGACAAAACCAGATTAAATCCTGCGGCTTGTGACGATAACCCATGACAAAGCCATGGGTCCCATTGACTGCCATTATATGCAAGACAGATTGCAATGGTTTGAGTTAAAAATCTTTGTTTGTTTTTTACTGAAGAAACAAAGTCACCTACATCTCGGATGCCCTGGGGGTAAGCAGATAAACATCAGATTTTCATTTTTGGGTGAACTATCCCTTTAATTATTTTTATTTGGCTCTTACATTTCCTAAAGACCATATCAGTAGACTATCATTTCCTGACTTACAACTTGGGAGAATATTAAAGGTATAGTTCACCCAAAAATGAAATTTGTCATTATTACTTACCCTCTTGTCGTTCCAAACCTGTACGACCTTCGTTCATCTTCAGAACACAAATTAAGATATTTTTGATAAAATCTGAGAGCTTTCTGATTCTGCATAGACTGTAATGCAACTATCACATTCAAGGCCTAGAAAGGTAGTAAGGACATGATTGAAATAGTCCATGTGACATCAGTGGTTCAACCATAATGTTATGAAGCTACAAGAATACTTTTTTGTGTGCAAAGAAAACAAAAATAACGACTTATTCAACAATTGTCTCTTTCTTTCTGTCCCTCCAGCCTACATCCCCACTCCTATCTATTTTGGAGCTGTGATTGACACCACCTGTATGCTGTGGCAGCAGGATTGTGGTTTCCATGGGTCCTGCTGGGAGTACGATGTCACTTCCCTCCGTTTTGTATACTTTGGGCTGGCAGCGAGCTTGAAGTTCCTGGGCTTCCTGTTCATCTTCCTCACCTGGTATTCGCTAAAGCGGCGCGAGGAGCAGACGCACACTCACACGCACGCACGCACGCTTTCCCCACTGGACACGGTGAGCCACCTCATCTGTCACGCAGGAGGTCACAAAGGTCATGCCCGCACACGCTCCTGTCCTGTCTTCCTGCCACGCCCGCCTGACCACTCCCATGCTGCCGTGCATACTGGACACGCCCTTAGTCGTGGCAACAGTTGCCCTGGCAATGGCCTGAAAGCAATAACTCCGCCCATACGATCACTTGAAAAAGTGGCGGTGTGAGGATTGGAGCCATGCACACACACACACACACACACACACACACACACACTCACATTTTCTCATACACATGCATGCAAACATACAATTATGAGGGCCGATTATGTAAATGAAAACATACCACACCGCTTATAGCCATTGCTGGTGCCTTTTTTTTTTTAAACACAGACACACACACACTTCAAAGACACATTATCACGGGACTTTTGTGAAGCACTGATTAGTAATAAAACTTCTTTGAAACAATACCTCAGCAGGACGATTACCTCTGTTCATCATCACATACAAATACAAACATACACGAGCACATAGTCGTAGAGCTTAGTCATCTCATCTAGTTACCTATAGTGTTAGTTGTTCACATACTCTTTTGCTTCTCCTGTACAGCAGACAGATACATGTACCTGTTTACCTCATTGATTCATCCGTTCATTTTTCAACAGTGAAGGGAAAGAGACTGCAAACTCCTCCCATCGCACTGACTCCTCCTGAAATACATTAGCTGCTCCCAAACTTTAAACCCCTTTTCTAAAACAACTTCTCTACCCACATCCAGAGTAGAAGCTCCTCCGACCTCACCAACTCCTCCTGAATCACATTACACCCTCCTCTAAACAACCTCCATACCAACCATTTTTTCCACACCCAGACTGTAAACTCCACCCACAATACTGACTCCTCCTGACTCATAATACCCCATTCCAAACTTTAAACCCCTCACCTAAAACAACAATACTGACCACTCCTAGAGTGTAAACTCCTCCCACAGTATTAACTCCAAGCTGTGGCTCTTCCCAAACTTCAAACTTCTCCTCTAAAATATCCTCCCTGCCAACAATTTAAGTCACTCCCACAATGTAAGCTCCTACTAAAACTGAAACTAACTTCAGACCATTCCCTTAAAACTACCTATTTTACAAACTTTATTTACCATGCCCAGAGTGTAAACTCCTCCCACAGTAATGACTCCGCACAAGCTGTGGCCCTCCCAAACTTCAAATTCCTCCCCTTAAACAACCTTCCTGCCAACAATTTGTCACACCCATGATGTAAGCTCCTCCCACAGTACTGACTTCTCCTGAATCATAATAGCCACCTCCCCCCCCACTTTAAAACCCCTCCCCTAAAACAACCTTAATATTTTCAATATTGTTGTGGTCAACAATATTGACCACTCGTAGAGTGTAAACTCCTCCCACAGCATTAAATCTACACAATCTGTGGCTTCCAAACTCCTCCACTAAAACAACCTCCCTGCCAACAATTTAAGTCACACCCACAATGTATGCTCCTTCCACCGCACTGTCTCCTTCTGAATCCTATTAGCCCCTCCCCTAAAAAACCTTCTTTCTGACCATTTTTTGTACAACCAGACTGTAAACAGCCCCTCCCCTAAAAAACCTTCTTTCTGACCATTTTTTGTACAACCAGACTGTAAACAGCCCCTCCCCTAAAAAAACCTTCTTTCTGACTGTTTTTTGTACAACCAGACTGTAAACTCCTCCCACAAACAACCTTTCTAACAACAATATTGTCCACTCCAAGAGTGTAAACTCCTCCCACATTATCGACTCCACAAGCTGTGGGACCTCCTAAACTTCAAACTCCTCCCCTAAAACAACCTCACTGCCAACAATTTACGTCAAACCCACAATGTAATTTCCTCCCACCACTTTGACTCCTCCCAAACTTTAAATCCCTCCCTTCCAACAGTTTTGGCCACACCCATACTATAAAATCCTCCCACAGTACTGACTCCTCCTGAATCACAATAGCCACTCCTAAACTTCAAACTCCTTCTCTAAAACAGCCTCACTGCCAGCAATTTATGTCAAACCCACAATGTAATCTCCTCCCACTGCTGACTCCTCCCAAACTTTAATTCCCTCCCTTCCAATTGTTTTGGCCACACCCATACTATAAACTCCTCCCACAGTACTGACTCCTCCTGAATCACAATAGCCACTCCTAAACTTCAAACTCTAAAACAACCTCACTGCCAGCAATTTATGTCAAACCCACAATGTAATCTCCTCCCACTGCTGACTCCTCCCAAACTTTAATTCCCTCCCTTCCAACAGTTTTGGTCACACCCATACTATAAACTCCTCCCACAGTACTGACTCCTCCTGAATCACAATAGCCACTCCTAAACTTCAAACTCATTCTCTAAAACAACCTCACTGCCAACAATTTATGTCAAACCCACAATGTAATCTCCTCCCACTGCTGACTCCTCCCAAACTTTAATTCCCTCCCTTCCAATTGTTTTGGCCACACCCATACTATGAACTCCTCCCACAGTACTGACTCCTCCTGAATCACAATAGCCACTCCTAAACTTCAAACTCCTTCTCTAAAACAACCTCACTGCCAACAATTTATGTCAAACCCACAATGTAATTTCCTCCCACCACTCTGACTCCTCCCAAACTTTAATTCCCTCCCTTCCAATTGTTTTGGCCACACCCATACTATGAACTCCTCCCACAGTACTGACTCCTCCTGAATCACAATAGCCACTCCTAAACTTCAAACTCCTTCTCTAAAACAACCTCACTGCCAGTAATTTATGTCAAACCCACAATGTAATCTCCTCCCACTGCTGACTCCTCCCAAACTTTAATTCCCTCCCTTCCAACAGTTTTGGCCACACCCATACTATAAACTCCTCCCACAGTACTGACTCCTCCTGAATCACAATAGCCACTCCTAAACTTCAAACTCCTTCTCTAAAACAGCCTCACTGCCAACAATTTATGTCAAACCCACAATGTAATCTCCTCCCACTGCTGACTCCTCCCAAACTTTAATTCCCTCCCTTCCAATTGTTTTGGCCACACCCATACTATGAACTCCTCCCACAGTACTGACTTGTCCTGAATCACAATAGCCACTCCCAAACTTCAAACTTCCAGAATTTAAACCCTGCCCACAGTTTTGACTCCGTCGTGTTCCATATATTTTTCAGCTGTTTTATCTTGTGTGCTGTATTAAATGTTTAGCTTGTTAGTCTTACAATGACAGTGTTTTTGCAACAGTTGGTGCAGTGCACGCATCTGTTAATTTTTCTGTCTTTTTTCATAACTTCTGACTTTTGTGCATCATATCAGTATTTAAAATGTTTCCTTCTGTTGGTCTTGATCTCAAACAGTCATCTTAGTAAATAACACACAAACAAATACAACACATATATAGGAGACACGTCATCTCATGTTCACACATCATGTATAGTCTTGAAAACATACTCTGTTTGCGCTGAAATTGAGCCAGTGTTAGTGGTGTTGATGGTTAGTGGTCAACACCAGCTCAGTGCAGAAATCAGAACAGAGCAGAATACACACATGAGTACTGAACTACTGCTGAGGAAACAGTGTTTTAATTGCCTCTCCCTCTTTTTCCCTGACCCTTCCTGTGTTACTGTGCTCTGTTTGCGAACAGATGACACATTGATACAATATTTATTTAAAGTTACTTCTAATCAGAGGCAAACCTGGTGAAATTCTTTATTAACTGTTTTGGTTTACTTGTACAAATAAATGATTTGTGTCAATAAAATGTGTAAATAAAATGATTTTGATGGTGTGCTGTGATTTTGTGTGATTTTGAATTTTGTTTAAACAGGTTTACTATGAATATAAGAGGAGTGGAGTCATTTAATATTCTTTTAATTGAATATAACACTGCTTTGGGCTGTTTCAGGCCGGCTGACAAACCAAAGGTTGCAAAATATACAGGTGAAGTCAAAAGTTTACATACACCTTGCAGAATCTGCAAAGTGTTATTTATTTTACCAAAATAAGAGGGATCATATAAAATGCATGTTATTTTTTTATGTAGTACTGACCTGAAAAAGATATTTCACATAAAATACATTTACATATAGTCCACAAGAGAAAAAGTTTCATTCAAAAGTTTAGTGATAGTTGTTGATGAGTACCTTGTTCTTCAGAAAAATCCTTCAGGTCCCACAAATTCTTTGGTTTTTCAGCATTTTTGTGTATTTAAACCTTTTTTCTAACAATAACAGTATGATTTTGAGATCCATCTTTTCACATTGAGGACAACTGAGGGCTCATTTGCAACTATTACAGAAGGTTGAACTTGAAACCCTCACTGATGCTCCTGAAGGAAACACAATGAATTAAGAGCCAGGGGGTGAAAACTTTTTGAATTTGAAGATGAGGGTAAATATAACTTATTTTGTCTTCTGGGAAACATGTAAGTATCTTATGTGGCTTCTGAAGGGCAGTACTAAATAAAATAAAAAAGATATTTAGGCAAAATAAGAAAAATTTACACATCTTCATTCTGTTCAGATGTTTTCACCCCTGGCTCTTAATGCATCGTGTTTCCTTCTGAAGCATCAGTGAGCGTTTGAACCTTCAGTCGTGTCCCTCAGTTGTCCTCAGTGTGAAAAGGTGGATCTCAAAATCATCGTCATTGTTGGAAAGGGTTTAAATACACCAAAAATTCTGAAAAACCAAATTTGTGGGACCTGAACGATTTTTCTGAAGAACAGTGGGCAGTTTAACTGTTCAGGATATATTTTTATAAATTCAACTATTATTTGCTCTTGTAAATTATTATATGTAGATATCTTTTATGTGAAATATTTCATTCAGGTCAGTACTAACATGCATTTTGTATGATCTCTCTTATTTTGGTCAAATCTGCAAGGAGTAAGCTTTTAACTGTATCATTACCCTTTATATAAAAGTTCATCATTTAATTTCTAACAACTTTTTGATGTAATGTTTAACTGAAAATCTGCTCTAGTGTTATGTTTTTGCGACATTGTGCTGTTGTGCAGTTCCAGTGAGCTGAGTGGCTCCTCCCTCCGCTAGGTGACGCTGTGAGCGCGTCAGCGCGGTACCACGTGTGTTGCTCTTCGTGACATGCGTCTGCTACGTGTTTCGGCCCTTCCGCGTGCTCTGTAGAGGAGTCGCGTGTGCCGCAATCATGGCTCTGTACAACTTTAAAAAGATTATGGTGGTTCCCACCGCTAAGGTAGGAAAATAACGGCGTTTTTTACTCACATATGTGGGGTTAAATGTTATTGGAAGTATTTTTTACTGTTGGCGTTAATAATGGAGATTGACAAAATGCTGCTCGTCTTGTCCACACGTGCGCGGCGTAAAGCCATTTAACTTTTGCTGTGTTGTAATTTGATTTTTTCTATTACTGTCAACGTTTTATTTGGTTTTACTGGCGTCATATATTAAAGTAAAGAACGAGTGGTAATAGGGTTATAACATCTGTAGAGGGATGAAATATAGTAATGCGTTTGAGCTCTTTTGTTGATTTAATTTAATATTTTATAAATGGAAAACCTCGAAATTTCATAATATTTATATATTTTTTTGTATATTCCTACAAAGTGGAAAATAACGTTTTTCTAGTTAAATTTTACTATCTAAAATTGATATGCAAGTAATCCTTAATACTGAAAAAATCATGGGAAGTCATTTGTAAATACAGTCAAACCAAAATTGTTTATTCAGGCCTTCAACATTTCTCGTTATCACCGTTTATTTGCTAGAATTTAGAAAATTGTATTAATATGACAAGGACAAGGATTGCAAAAAACCAAAAATTCAGACAGCTGTAATGAAAAATGTTTACACAACTATCAATACATTGTTGACCAGTTACCAAACAATGCTTAATTTTGTTCAGTCTGTGGTGTAAAAAGGTTGCATTAGCGATTAAAGAAAAACACTAAAGCAGAACATGATCAGGTCAAAGTGTCTAAATAATTTTTGGTCCCAAATTTATCAATTTTACTTGTAATCCACTTTATGAAATTTTTTGCGGGAATAATGTCACAGTTTACTTTATTTTGCTATACTCACTTACATAAATGAACTGTAGTGTCCTGCACCCACTAGTAAAACAAATCTAATTATAACTGGTGTCTGAATAATTTTCGGAACCCTGGTGTGTCTCAATATAGGAATTTTAAGCTTTTTTAAAAATTGTTATTAACAATGTTTACTAAAACTATTTGTGTGATTTTCTCCCTGTAGGACTTCATAGATCTGACCTTATCCAAAACCCAGAGGAAAACTCCCACTGTTGTACACAAGCACTACCAGATCCACCGAATAAGACATTTCTATATGCGCAAAGTCAAATTCACCCAGCAGAACTACCATGATCGGCTGTCACAGATCCTCACCGACTTTCCCAAACTGGATGTAAGTGTCTCAAACTTCACAACAAACATTAGAACAAAGGTTATATATGTTGATTCTTCTTCATCAGCTCATTTAGTAGATAAATGACTTCCTGTGTGTGTGTTTCAGGATATTCACCCCTTCTACGCTGATCTGATGAATGTGCTGTATGATAAAGATCATTATAAACTGGCTTTGGGTCAGATCAACATCGCCAAGAACCTTATTGACAAGTGAGTTATCATCAGTATCATGCACATTATGTTTTAACGTTTATTTGTAGTTTATTTAATTAAATATGCTTTTTTTGTCATATTTGTGATTCATTTAACTGAGTAAAACTGTCTGTGTATTTGCAGTGTTGCTAAAGATTATGTGCGTCTGATGAAATATGGAGATTCGCTGTATCGTTGCAAGCAGCTAAAAAGGGCCGCACTGGGTCGCATGTGCACCATCTTAAAGCGACAGAAACAGAGTCTTGAGTATTTAGAACAAGGTACAACACTAACATCTACTTTTTAAAATAATAGACGGTTTTCTGGTAAATTGAAATGGACCTTGACCACATTATGTCGCACAGATACTGAATTACTGAATCTGAATGCATATACTATAGTGTTCAAAAGTTTGGAGTATGAGTATTTAAAATGTTTTGAAAGAAGTCTCCTATGTTCACAAAGACTGCATTTATTCATTTGAAAAGAAAAAAGCTGTAGTTCAGCATCATTACTTCAGTCTTCAGTGTCACATGATCCTTCAGAATTCATTCTAGTATGTTGATTTGCTGCTCAAGAAACATTTGAGTATTATCAATATTGAAAACGGTCAATGTATGAAACAGTTGTGCTGTTTGTTTGTTTTTTTTGGAACCTGTTTTTTTTTTTTTTTTTCAGGATTTTTTGATGAATAAAAAGTTAAAAAGAACAGCATTCATCCTAAATAGAAATAAGTCTTTACAATAACTTTTTATCAGTTTAACACATCCTTGCTGAATTAAAGTATTAATTTATTTAAAACAAAGAAAGAAATTACTGACCCTAAACTTTGAGCAGTAGTGTATGTTGTTACAGAAGTTTTCTATAAAAAAATGCTTTTCTTTTTGTTTTATTCATCAAAGAATCCTAAAAAAAGTATCACAGATTCCAAAAAATATTAAGCAGCACAACTATTTCCAACATTGATGATAAATCAGCATATTAGAATGATTTCTGAAGGATCATTTGACACTGAAGACTGGAGTAATGATGCTGAACTACAGCTTTTTTCTTTTCAAATAATGATGCTGAAATCACAGGAATAAATTATTTTTTAAAGTATATTAAAAAAGAAAACCACTATTTTAAATTGCAATATTTCAAAATATCACTTTTTTTCTGTGTTTTTGCTCAAATAAACACAGCCTTGATGAGCAGAAAATATTTATCTAAAAAACCGCTGTTCAAAAGTTTGGGATCAGTAAGACTTGTAATGTTTTTAAAAATCTCTTACGCTTATCGAGCAATTATTTGATCAAAAAGACAGGAAAAATCAATAATACTGCAAAATGTTATTACAATATAAAATAATGTTTTTATTTTAATATGCATTAAAATATTTTTCCTGTGATGCAAAGCTAAATTTACATCAGTCACCATTACTCCAGTCTTCAGTCACATGATCCTTCAGAAATCAATCTAATATGCTGATTTATTAGAATCATCTATGTCGGCAGTAGTTGTGCTACCAAATATTTTTTTGGAACCTGTGATAGCTTTAAAAAGTTAAAAAAGAACAGCATTTATTCAAAATTGATTCTTTAAGTTCTTTACTGTTAATAATTTGAGGAATATTTGGCTTCATTTATCAAAGCATAAATGTAAAACAAAAATATGCACCAACTCTTTTTGCGCATAGTAAATGCATGTTTATTTTATTGCAGTGCGGCAGCATCTGTCCCGTTTACCCACTATTGATCCAAACACCAGAACCCTCCTGCTGTGTGGTTACCCCAACGTTGGCAAGTCCAGCTTTATCAACAAGGTTTGTTTGTACATGTGAATGTAGGTTAAAGATCAAGAGTGTGCTGTTCTTAATAGTAGGTTTTAATAGAGTGTGTGCGCATAGGTGACCCGTGCTGATGTTGAAGTCCAGCCATATGCCTTCACCACCAAATCTTTGTTTGTGGGTCATATGGACTACAAATATCTGCGTTGGCAGGTGAGTGTTAGAAAAGTGCTTAGTTTTCAGACAAAAATTAACTGCATAGTTCAGTTAGGGATAGTTCACTTAAAATGAAAAACCCTGTCATTAATTATTCACCCTCATGTCGTTCCAAACCTATAAAACCTTTGTTCATCTTTAAGACACAAATTAAGATATTTCTCATGAAACCGGAGAGTTTTCTGACCCTGCATAGACGGCAAAACAACTGAATTGATCAACGCCCAGAAAGTTAGTAAGGACATCATTATTCTCGTTGCTTCATAAACTTACGGTTGACCCACTGATGTCACATGGACTATTTTATCAGTGCCCTTACTACCTTTCTGGACCTTGTACGTGTTAGTTGCATTGCTGTATTTCTAGTGTCAGAAAGCTCTCAGATTTTAACAAAAATATCTTAATTTGCGTTTCGAAGATGAACTAAGGACTTGTGGTTTGGAACGACGTGAAGGTAAATAATTAACAACAGAATTTTAATTTTTGTGTGAACTATCTCTTTAATTACATATGTTCCTAAACTGATGTTATACCTGATAATTGTGGCTGTGTATTTGTAGGTGGTTGATACCCCTGGTATTCTAGATCACCCTCTTGAAGAAAGGAATACTATAGAAATGCAAGCCATCACTGCCTTGGCTCACTTGCGTGCTGCTGTCCTCTATGTTATGGATGTGTCAGAGCAGTGCGGACACACACTCTCACAACAACTAGAGCTCTTCAACAATATACGCCCACTGTTTGCTAACAAGGTACTCACACATATAAAAATGTCAATTTAAATGCAGTTAAACAACATATACAGTAGTTTTGTTGTGCTGAATTATTGCAGTGATGATTATTTGTGTAATGCAGCCTCTGATTGTGATGGCCAATAAGTGTGACGTGAAGAAGATCAGTGAACTCTCAGAGGAGAATCAGGTAACTGAGATTCAGTTTTTTTTCGTGTTTTTCTTTAACAGACATAATACCAGCCTACAGTTTTCGGTTTCAATTTTACAGAAGTTTTATAATTACCGGTTTTGTTTTGAAAATATTGTCCTAGCTTCAAAAAAGTTAATACTTCAACAGTTGACTAAGATTATGTTAGATTTAATGTCGAACATTTTGGACAATGAAAGGAAAAATCATGAGACTTTCAGCAGTGACACTGAAACTGAGCTCTATGTGTCTAGAAAGTCTTTGCGGATCTCATTTCTGATGGGATCACAGTGATTGAGACCAGCTCTCTGACAGAAGAAGGAGTGATGCAGGTCAAGGCTGAGGTAAGATCACAACCAATCACTCACACATGCTCACTGACATCAGCCTATTCATTTAAAAGAGAAGTTCACTTCCAGAATGATAATTTACTCACTCCTTTGTGATCCAAGATGTTCGTGTCTGTCGTCTTCAGTTGCCAAGAAATTTGTGTTTTGGAGGAAAACATTCCAGGATTTTTCTCCATATAGTGGACTTCAATGGTGGTCAATGGTTTGAAGGTCCAAACTGCAGTTTCAGTGCAGCTTCAAAGGGCTCTACACAATCCCACCTGAGGAATACAGGTCTTATCTAGCGAAATGATCTGTCATTTTCTTAAAGTAAAAAATGATAAATGATAAAAACAAATGCTCATCTTGCACTATCTCTGCGATGCATGTGTGCGTCTTCATGCATTGTAAACATGTTGGAAAAGTCATGCGTGGTTAGTTCTTCCTCTGTGTACTTAGGTTAAAAAAAATTAGGGTAGAACGAAAAACTCTCAATTTTTTCCTCCAACTTTAAAATCGTCCGACGTTGTTGTTTCACCTTTCTTTCTTTTTTTCGCTTTGTAAACACTGGGTTGGTACTTTTACCTGTGCGTGATTACTTAATCGGTGAGGTCAAGCTAGTGCAAGACAAGCATTTGTGATTAAAAAAGTATATACATAATTTTTTTTCTTAGAAAATGACCGATCGTTTTGCTAGATAAGTCCCTTATTCCTCAGATGGGATTAGACCTGCAGGATTAATCATTTTTAAACCGAAATCGCGATTTGATTTTCAAATCGCAAGAGCTGCGATTATTTCGATTGATTATCAAATGTGGCAACAAGCATGTAAGTCCTTTTTGACAGGTCGCTTCATGTGTGTCTTCATGCTTATTACGTTTGATGCAGAGTTTAACCAATAGGGGGCATTTTAACACTGCATGTAGAGACATGCACAGGATGTATTTTTCAGTCTTGCTCCCGAAGAAATATGTGACCCTGGACCACAAAACCAGTCATAAGGTTAAATTTGACAAAACTGAGATTTATACATCATATGAAAGCTCAATAAATAAGCTTTCTATTGATGTATGGTTTGTTAGGATAGGACAATATTTGGCTGAGATACATCTATTTGAAATCAGAAATCTGAGGATGCAAAAAAATCAAAAAGACTGAGAAAATCACCTTTAAAGTTGTCCAAATTAGGTTCTTAACAATGCATATTACAAATCAAAAATTACATTTTGATATGTTTACAGTAGGAATTTTACAAAAAATCTTCATGGAACATGAACTTTACTTAATTTCTTGATTATTGGCATAAAAGAAAAATCATGCAATGTATTTTTGGCTATTGCTACAAATATACCCCAGCGACTTAAGACTGGTTTTGTGGTCCAGGGTCACATATGTTAATGTTATCTTGTTCCATTCCCATCCACGACATTCATGTTTTGTCCCGCAAAAGCCCGCATAAAAGTAACCTATGTAGATTTTTTTCAGTACATCAATTGAATTTACATGAAACGGTTCTGTAACATCTCGTAAGTTTCACAAGACCCCAGCATAAACGCTCCTGATAAAATATTTGTTATATAGGCTAAGCATCAACATTCACAAACCACTGTTATTCTGAACAGAAAAGCAAGCACGAGCTACTGCGTGCATCCACGGCAGAATGCAAGCAAACAAAGCTCCTTTAAAGTTGACATCTCAGTTCATACGCAATCTCAAAGCTCTAACACAATGAATATTATGCACAATGAATCTTTCACAATGTCTACACTTTGTGTGTTTTTTATTCGTGAGCACGCAATATTCAGCACTGTGCAAGAATTTTTGAGCAGTGAGTGGATTCTAACTTAAACACCTCTGATGATGACTGCCTATCCTTGTGCTTACTAATCATAGCTGCAATAGATGAATATCAATGTTTTGTTTTTAGATATTTTATGTTTAGATATTTCTATTTTGCGGGAGTCCCGCAAATCATTTTATTTTCCCGCATCCCACACTCGCCCATCAAGTTTTGTCCTGCGCCGCATTCGGTTGCGTCGGGTCCCGCTGTACTCCCGCAGGAGTGCAGGTCTCTACTGCATGTACTGATTGAACGAGCAAATAACGTTAACCACCATATCAAACCTGTAGCTCTTTTATGAAATAGTAGTAAATCGCATTTTAAATCGCAATTAGATTTTTTTTTCTCCAAATCGTGCAGCCCCTGCTCGGATCGTGTAGAGCCCTTTTGAAGTTGCATTGAAATGGCAATTTGGACCTTCCCATTGATGTCGACTATATGGAGAAAAATCCTGGAATGTTTTTCTCAAAAACCCTAATTTCTTTTTTGACTAAAGAAAGAAAGACATGAACATTTTGCGTAAATTTTAATTTTGGAAGTGTAGGTTGATGTAGGTTGGTGGTTTAGATTTAATTGTTTGTCTACAGGCATGTGATCGGCTGTTAGCTCATCGTGTGGACACAAAGATGAAAACCAAGAAGGTCCATGATGTTCTGAACAGACTCCATCTGGCATTGCCCAACAAGAGAGATCAAAAGGTACATGCTCTTTGCACTTAGACCATTTTCTCTTTGGTCATTTTTTGTATAAATGCTTCCTGCAAACGTAGTACGTTTTATAAAAGACTTTGATTTGGTTTGTGCAGGAAAGGCCTCCATTTATTCCTGAAGGGGCTCTGCTCCGTAGAAAGGCAATGGAGACGGATGCTCCCAAACGCAAACTGGAGAGAGACCTGGAGGTCGAGCTTGGAGATGATTACATATTGGATCTGCAGAGTAAGATATAAAAACGCATACACATGCACACAAAAATAGACTTCAGACCTGTCTAAAAAATGTTGTCTTGTGTGTTCAGAATACTGGGACTTGATGAATCCAGAAGAGAAGCAGGATAAGATTCCTGAGATTTGGGAGGGTCACAATATTGCTGACTACATTGACCCGGAGATCATGAAGGTATGAAACAAATGCCATGATTTGAAACTGCAACACTTTACATATTCTTTTCAGGACTGTAACCACTGATATAAAGTGCTTGCTAAAATTCAGATTAGTGTTGTGGATTGTTGATGACAGAATTGACCTTTGGTGACCTCACTATTGAATATTTGGTTACATCTTTGCTTCAGCTGGCATGTTCTGAATTTCTGTCCTTTTTGTCATTTCTCAGAGGCTGGAGGATTTGGAGCGGGAAGAGGAGCTGCGTGAGAAGGCTGGAGAGTACGAATCTGAGGAAGAGAGTGAGGATGAAGAGATGAAGGAGATCCGGCAACTCGCAAGCCAGATTCGTGAGAAACGGAAATTTAAGATTCTTGCATCCAAAGAGAAAGACAAACAGGGACCCAGAATGCCTCGCACAGCCAAGAAGGTCAGTCTTTCTATCCAGCAGCCTTATTTTTGTATGTTTAAATGATCGCAAGTAGTTTTATATCAAAGATTACTTGCATATTTTAGGTGAAGTATGTAGTTAAGATGAATCACTTTAAAAGCCATGTTTCTGTTAATGTTTATTAAAACTTTACATTTTACATTATCCTTGTTACACAGTATATGTATTTACTATAGTAACGTAAAGTCTGCATAATTACACGCAACTAATCCAAAGCATTAGTTAGCTGGTTAAAGATTGATTGTTTTAATTGGTGTATGTGGATGCAGGTGGAGAGAGCGACTCTGGAGAAGGAGATGGGTGATCTGGGTTTGGACATGACCGATAAAGATGATGTAAGAATCTTTATACAATAAGCTTTTCCATTATACAGTCAAACCTTGATTTTGTGTGCCATTTGGTAATGGTGATCAATTTATGTATACATTTCTGAGCTTGCTTGTGTTTACCTGATGTCCTTCTAGAGCCACTATGCTCAGAGATCTCGTTCTCTGGTGCGAAAGAGGAAGAGGGAAGTCTCTGCACCACCAACATCACGCACTCGCAGCCAGAGTGCCTCGAGAACACCTAGGGACCAATCAGGAGTCAGAGATGCCAAGGTAATGCCTTTGTTACCTAATGCATAATCATCCTTAAATCAAATTCATGAAGTATTATAGATGGGCACTTTGGTAACATTTTACGTTAAGGTTACCGTTGTAAAGGGTTTATAAAGGTATTCATTAATTACTAATAGCTCATTTACAATGCGTTATAAATAAATGATAGACAGTTACGACTGCATGTGACTTATACAATACCTGACAAAAGCTCATGATAAAGATGCTTAATTCATACTTTTTTTTACTCAAAAACTGATTCCCGATTTATTTTGTGATGCAGCAAAAATGAACTATTATAGTCAGACTGAAGGCTGTTGTATTTGTGGTTTTTCTCATTACTTTACTATTTGGCAGGTATTGCATTATGTGGCCCTTTTTATTTAGATGTTTAGTTATAAAGGCCAGTCTACAGAATTGGTTCCAAGTCAGAATTGGAAATCTTTTTCCACACATTTTTTATGTATGCTAATTATTATAATATCCAAGGTACACATTTCTAGTAATTGTGCAGTTAATTTGCATATTGCACTTTTAGAAAGTTTTGGAATATTTGTACTCTCCCCAAATTTGTCACTACCGAAAAAGTAATAATATAATTTAGAAGGGTTATATTGACCTATTAGGATTTTGTTTACATCTTCCTTGTATTTTTTTTTTTCCAATTTTATTAAGTTTTCAGAGGTAAATCAATAACAATTACAATTTTTACAATATTTAAAGTGTGATTTATGAGATTTTGTATTTTAAGTTCAGTTTTTCTTTGTAAAAGGCAAAAAGTTGATCATACTTATTTCAAACTTAAGGATTCATTAGTTTGTATGTACATTGAACCAAACACTATCAAAACATCTTGATAATTTAGTATACTTTATTTAAAAAAAAAAACATCCCATGTTATGGTACTGACAGTAATGTTTTTGATAGTGACCACATCACATTACAGAATTTTAACTCACATACTGAAGTTGAAATTTAGGGGTTAGAGTTTGGGACAGCCACCTCCCAATTGACAGTACCCACTAAATTATTAATATATATATAAATTTTTTTTTTTATTTTTTTTTTTAGTTGTGGGACAGCAGTTTGGACCAATTCTGTAGAATGGCCCATACCTTAATTTTTGGTCATTAATGAACAAAGGGAACCTTAATGTGAAGTGTTTAGAAATATTTTCATAGACAAATGTTCATTGGACTGTTTGTCTCATTTCTTCCAGATGTTGAAGAAGGTAAAAACCATGATGAAGAGCTCACAGAAGGAGATGAACAGAGAGGGTAGAAAGGGTGAATCTGATCGCCATGTATTTGATCTCAAACCCAAACATCTCCTTGCCGGAAAGAGGAAATCTGGTAGCACCAGCCGCAGATAAACGCACCCTTATTCGCTCAACATCTGTCTTGTGTACTCCTGTCCTTATGCCATGATTAATAAATATTTGTTATATTCTGTACTTTTAATAGTTCTTTCTGATACAGATGATGAAACACCTGTAAACAAAAGAATTAGTTATTGAAATGCATCACTATAAATGTCAGATATCATGCAGAATGATAATGAAATGTACAGGATCATGATTTTGAACCATCACTTACAAAAAAGAATTGATTTGGAGCTATTGTTTGCAGTGGGAGTCAAATAAAACACCTGAAGTATTGAACCTGAAATTCATGTGTGAAATTGTCTCTTAAATTTGAGTCACAATGTGTCCCAGAACCTTCAAATGTACTTTTTTTTTTTTGTAAAACATACACAAATATCACTACTGTATATCAGAATTGCTGTAATTGTTAAAATATATACAGGTGGTTCCAGAGTAAGCCCATAATTGTTGAGTCTAACTAAAAAATGAAAAATTTAATGAGATAAAATGTTATGCATTTAAATCTAGTATGTTTTTGTGCGCAGTCTTTGTCCTAGTTACCTGTAAATTCAGTTACCAGATATTTCATTGTTCATTATATTGCCATTTTACGATGTTTTAGTTTAAACATGACAAAAATAGTCCACAAGTGACTTTTATTTTGATAAAACATCTGAGCGAAGCCCCCCCGGAAACGACATCAGCCTCCACTAGCAACACTGTTACAGCGTTTACGCCGATTCAGACCGAAAATCAAAACAACACAAGACTGTCTTAAATTTCGGACAACGGGGGAATAATCGTCGTAATCTAAACTCGAACTGCAACGCACACGGTTTTCTGCGGGACCTACAGGCGGCCCAAACGCAGAGGAGCGCGAAGGATGGCGAATTACCGGGCGTTTCACACCCAGCTAGCGACCATCATGGAGACGCTGACTCGTGCGGCGGTGGCAGAAATCTGCGAGCTTGTGGACGATGGCTACGCAGTTTTACACATCGAGATCTCACGCCACCAGAAAGAGAACGAGGAGCTTCGACGGAAACTGCAGCTCATAGAGTCCATCGTTGCGGCGCGGGGGTACAGCGAGGAGAAAACGGTACCGCGAGATGGTCGGTGTGATGGTAACGTTAGTACTCGCGAATCGCTAGTGGGCAGAAAAACGCCTGGAGGCGGAGAGTCCTCCAGCCGGGGTACAATAGGAGAGGTTAGATGACCAGTCGTTTTGTGTGTTTTTGTGATTATGGTGGAAGTAAAAAAATATATATATGGGTGTTAAACAATTATTATTCGTTGTTGTTCGGATTCCAGATACGTGAGTTTCGTGAGGACGGAGATTTGATCCAAATGCAGATAAAAGAGGAAGGTCTCGAAGAGCCGCCGCTGGGAGGTGAGGCGCCTTGGGTCAATCTTGTTATGCATTACCACCGAAACTGACTTAATTACAAAAAAATAATAATATTCTTGTGTTGTAATTCAAGGAAATAATTTAAAAAATGCTTCTTCAGACTTTATGGCAAACCTCACAACTTCAGTAAAATGTAAACAAATGGCAGGGTTCACACAAGGAATAGATTATAAAATTCATACTTTACACTTAAAGGAGTAGTTCACTTTCAGAACAAAAATTTACAGATAATGCACTCACCCGCTTGTCATCCAAGATGTTTATGTCTTTCTTTCTTCAGTCGTAAGGAAATGATGTTTTTTGAGGAACACATTTCAGGATTTTTCTCCATATAATGGACTTCTATGGTCCCCCGCGTTTGAACTTCCAAATTGTAGCTTCAAAGGGCTCTGAACGATCACAGCCGAGGAAAAAAAGGGTCTTATCTAGCAAAATGCTGGGTTGTTTTCTAAAAAAAATTGAAATTTATATACATTTTAATCTCAAATGCTTGTCTTGTCTAGCTGGGCAAGACGAGCATTTGAAATTAAAAAGTATGTAAGTTATAAATTAAATAGCCAATCGTTTAGCTAGATAAGACCTCTCTTCCTCGGCTGGGATCGTTTAAAGTTCTTTGAAGCTACATTTAAACTGCATTTTGGAAGTTCAAACTCGGGGACACCATAGAAGTCCATTATATGGAGACAAGTCTTGAAATGTTTTCCTCGAAAAACAATTTCTTTACGCCCGAAGAAAGAAAGACATGAACATCTTGGATGATAAGGGGGTGAGTACATTATTTGAAAATTCTTGTTCTGAAAGTGAACCACTCCTTTAAAGGGATAGTTCACCCAAAAATTACAATTCTGTCTTAAATTACTTTTGATAGTGGTGCTTTTTTTCTTTTTGCACACAAAAAAAATTCTTGTAGCTTCATAAAATTCAGGTTAAACCACTGATGTCACATTGACTATTTTAACGATGTCCTTACTACCTTTCTGGGCCTTGAACATGGTAGTTGCGTTGATATCTATGCGGGGTGAAAAACTGTAGGATTACCTTAAAAATATATTAATTTGTGTTCAGAAGATGAACAAAGGTCTTACAGCTTTGGAATGACAAAAGCGTGAGTAATTAATGTCTGAATTTTCATTTTTGGGTGAAGTATTCCTTTAAACATAGCATAAAAAGTGTTAAGGTTTTTAATTATGAAATGGCCTCGATTTCAGCTATAAAGCAGCTTTTCAGAAGACAGTGTTATTATTCAGGTCAATGTTAATTCAGTTCAGTTAAAAAAGACTCAGTGTGGCAGTTCATGAATTATGAAATGACGCCATACATCCATCTGTACTAGGGATGCACCGATCCACATTTTTTCACTTCCGATCCGATTCCGATACCTGAATTTGGATATCTGCCGATACCGATACTATTCCGATACCAGAGCTCTATTTGCTTTTATATCACTATGACTATTATCATTATTGTTGATTTTATGAGGCTGTAACAAACTTCTCTACAAGCAAGTCTAAGTATCTCCCAAAAAGCAACTTGAGGTAAGTATGAGGTTAGAAAATGGCAGAAATCCCATCCTGAAAACAAATATGCAACTTTAAGGGTTTAAATTGATATTTATTTAAATTTCAAGACAGGGTTACTAGATACTAGTGCAATATACACTCTTGTTGCATAAAACAAAAAGGTTTTCAAATATTTGAAATAAAAAATAAATATTCACACTATAAATAGAACAATGTGCATCTGATCAACATAAATTCAGTAAATTCTTGCTTGTGTAGCAGCAACAAAATAAGGTTTTCAAATGTTAAACATTTTGAATAAAAGTGCAATAAGTGCACTTTTCGGATCAGCAAAAAACAAACAAAACAAAAAAAGTTTGTTGTTTATTAATTACTGAATGCTTACTTTAAGTACTTCTAATCCACAGCAAAAACTAGCTGAACTAATATAATAAGTAACAAAACACAAATGACAAGTGTAGATGAATACAACATAAAGTTACTAATAAAATCAATAATACTAGTATTCAGGTGCAGAAATTTAATAATTCATTGATAAATAACTAGTGCTTCTCACTGCAGGTATTTATAGGATGCTGTCTCTTTAAGGCCTAATGCACGTAATACTGGCACGCGTCTCCTTCTCAGCTGTTTCGGTTCACTGAAGACATAACCGACGGTGTTACCAGAATAAAACAACGGGTATTTAAACATAACTTTGAATGAATGTTTCTGTTCAAGAGACGTTAAAGAGTAATCAATCTGTGAATCGCGCAGTTTGAATCACGTCTCTCTCTCTCTCTCTCTCTCTCTCTCTCTCTCTCTCTCTCTCTCTGTGCGCGTGCTCGCTTCAGGTGTGTGCGGCAACGTTAAAAACAGAAAATAACACGCACGAAGTCTACAAATTATAAACTTTTACTCTATGATGGGTAATATTTAACAGTTAATCTACTAAATAAATCCACGAGGTGCCACCTCTCGGAACAACGGCTTTGCAAACATTGCACGTTGCTGTCTTTGCGGCGTTTCCGACCGTAAAGTATTTCCACACAGCGGACATGTATGACGCTCAATGCTAAACTGCTACCTGCAAACTAGGGATGCACCGATCCACATTTTTTCACTTCCGATCCGATTCCGATACCTGAATTTGGATATCTGCCGATACCGATACTATTCCGATACCAGAGCTCTATTTGCTTTTATATCACTATGACTATTATCATTATTGTTGATTTTATGAGGCTGTAACAAACTTCTCTACAAGCAAGTCTAAGTATCTCCCAAAAAGCAACTTGAGGTAAGTATGAGGTTAGAAAATGGCAGAAATCCCATCCTGAAAACAAATATGCAACTTTAAGGGTTTAAATTGATATTTATTTAAATTTCAAGACAGGGTTACTAGATACTAGTGCAATATACACTCTTGTTGCATAAAACAAAAAGGTTTTCAAATATTTGAAATAAAAAATAAATATTCACACTATAAATAGAACAATGTGCATCTGATCAACATAAATTCAGTAAATTCTTGCTTGTGTAGCAGCAACAAAATAAGGTTTTCAAATGTTAAACATTTTGAATAAAAGTGCAATAAGTGCACTTTTCGGATCAGCAAAAAACAAACAAAACAAAAAAAGTTTGTTGTTTATTAATTACTGAATGCTTACTTTAAGTACTTCTAATCCACAGCAAAAACTAGCTGAACTAATATAATAAGTAACAAAACACAAATGACAAGTGTAGATGAATACAACATAAAGTTACTAATAAAATCAATAATACTAGTATTCAGGTGCAGAAATTTAATAATTCATTGATAAATAACTAGTGCTTCTCACTGCAGGTATTTATAGGATGCTGTCTCTTTAAGGCCTAATGCACGTAATACTGGCACGCGTCTCCTTCTCAGCTGTTTCGGTTCACTGAAGACATAACCGACGGTGTTACCAGAATAAAACAACGGGTATTTAAACATAACTTTGTATGAATGTTTCTGTTCAAGAGACGTTAAAGAGTAATCAATCTGTGAATCGCGCAGTTTGAATCACGTCTCTCTCTCTCTCTCTCTCTCTCTCTCTCTCTCTCTCTCTCTCTCTCTCTCTGTGCGCGTGCTCGCTTCAGGTGTGTGCGGCAACGTTAAAAACAGAAAATAACACGCACGAAGTCTACAAATTATAAACTTTTACTCTATGATGGGTAATATTTAACAGTTAATCTACTAAATAAATCCACGAGGTGCCACCTCTCGGAACAACGGCTTTGCAAACATTGCACGTTGCTGTCTTTGCGGCGTTTCCGACCGTAAAGTATTTCCACACAGCGGACATGTATGACGCTCAATGCTAAACTGCTACCTGCAAACTGAAGATTTCCTGAAAGGAGGCATGTCATCTCTCTCAGTGTCTCATTGGAGCACAGACACGTCACCTAGCCCGGGATCACTTGTGAAGTCATTTCAGCAGACAGCACTGTACGTAGACATAACTCTGGATCGGAAATTTCTCTAGGTTGGATCGGAAATTTCCGATCCATTAATTAAGCTGGTATCGGAACCCGATACCGATACTGGATCGGATCGGCCCCATCCCTAATCTGTACATCCGCAGATGCATCTGTGCAGATACAATGGTGTCATTATTGAGCTCAAGTCACTTGAGCGTTTGATTCAATTTAGTTCAATAAAAGTGTCTATGCTGCAGACTTCATCAATTATGAAACAACCTCAGTTTCTACTATAAAGCCGCTCCGCAGAAGATAGTAGTGTTATTGTTCAGCTCAGTTCAGGTTTTTGTGTTTTGTGAAAGCGTCAGTACATTTAGGTCAATCATATTTTCTGAATATGAATTATCTTTTAACCCCCAGTAATTCTGCAGATTGACTTTTCATTAATTTTCACATTTCATTTTAATCGCGACAGACGTAATACTGTTCGTAAATGTGCAGGGTAATTTTTTGCCCCTTTGTTTTGATTTTATGGGGCATTTTGGTGACATTTTTTGCCACAAGCTCTCATTAATTTCTGCCCCTGCCCCCAGTTAACCGATTAAAAAACAATTAAAATTCCAGTCAATTTTATATATAGCTCTTTATACAACATTTAGTTTAATGTTAATTCAGTTCAGTTCAATAATGGTGTTAAGGATGTAGTTCATTAATTATGAACGGAGCTATAAAACAGCTCTACAGAAAACAATAGTGTCATTATTCAGCTCGGTTCAGTTCAACAGTGTCAGTGTTGCAAAGTTCATAAATTATTAAACGACTTCGATTTACATTATAAAGCAGCTCTACAGAAACAATAATGTCATTATTCAGCTCAGTTCAGTTTAGGTTTTTGTTTTTATCTGAGTTTCAGTACAGTTAGATAATATTTTCTGAATATTAAGTGTCTTCAAGGCCCAATTGACCAAGCCAAAGGTGACAGAGTTTAGGTCAAAAGTTTACATACACCTTGCAGAATCTGCAAAACGTAATTTTTTTTTTTACCAAAATACATGTTATTTTTATTTAGTACTGACCTGAATGAGACATTTCACATAAAAGATGTTTACATATAGTCCACAAGAGAAAATAGTAATTGAATTTATAGAAATGACCCTGTTCAAAAGTTTATGTACACTTAAAGTTTATGTACACGGGGGTGAAACCTTTTGAACAGAATGAAAACGTGTACATTTTTCTTTTATTTTTCTTATTTTGCCAGGGAGTGAAAACTTTTTGAATTTTGTCTATCTTCGGTAGCTTCTGAAGGGCAGTACTAAATGGGGGAAAAATATAATATATATATATATATATATAATATTTAGGCAAAATAAGAAAAATGTACACAATCTTCATTCTGTTCAAAAGTTTACACCCCCAGCTCTTAATGTGTTGTGTTTCCTTCTGAAGCATTAGTGAGCGTTTGAACCTTCTGTAATAGTTGCATGTGAGTCCCTCAGTTGTCCTCAGTGTGAAAAGATGGATCTCAAAATCATAGTCATTGTCGGAAAGGGTTCAAATACACAAAAATGCTGAAAAACCAAAGAATTTGGGGACTATCAATAAAAAAAAAAAAAAAAAACAGCTGTGGATCATTCAGGTAACAACACAGTATTAAGAATCAAGTGTATGTAAACTTTTGAACAGGGCCATTTTTATAAATTCAACTATTATTTTCTTTATATGTAAACTGGACTACATGTGGACTAAGTGTAAACATATTTTACGTGAAATATTTTATTCAGGTCAGAACTAAATAAAAAATAACATGCATTTTGTATGATCCCTCTTATTTTGGTAAAATAATTAACATTTTGCGGATTATGCAAGGTGTATGTAAACTTTTGACTTCAACTGTATGCATGCATATTAGCTTGCATACTGCAAGCTTGCATTTTTTTTTTTTTTACTTTTACAGAAATGCTAAATATTGTTTTGTATAACTTTTTTTATGGTAATGCATTAAATTACTCTTACATTAATTTAAACTGTCTGTCAAAAATAATCAAAAAAATTGTCTTCCTATTATGCGATGCATCTCATGAAACCCGTCAAAATTAGTTCATACTATATATGTGTATCTCAACAGATGATGAGGACGATGAGGACGAAGGTGAAAGTGTTTCTGCGGTGACTCACGACTCTCCGAAACCAGATGTTGCCGAACTCTCGGGACAGGAATCTCACACGCTCTCACACTCCCCTGACCATGACACACACTCTCACACCCTCACGTTTGCAGACACACACTCCGGCGCTGACGAGTCCCAGCACTCCAGCGTCGACTTGACTATTTCCGATAACGCTTCCTTCTCCCTCGCGCAAACCTCGTCTGAACCCCGTGCTTCCCAAGTCCCTCGATTGTTTCAGGAAGACTTGTGTATGAAGGCACATGATATGGATCCAGTATCGGATTGGGCCGCACACTCTGTCCGTAACGCGCTCACTCACTTGCAGACATCTCCACAGAGGGTTGGCGGGTCAGACTCTCTCGTATCCCATAACTCTCCATTGTTTGCTGCACAGCGGCTCGTTGCTCTGGGCGGCGTCTCAGGGCTGGGTCTCTATGGCCGGTTGGGCGCTTTACGGACAGGTGGACCTGGCAAGCGGCACTTCATCTGCTCGATCTGCGGGAAGAGTTTCACCACGTCGCAGAGTCTGGACACACACATGCGCATTCACACTGGAGAACGGCCGTACCGCTGTGAGCAGTGCGGAAAGCGTTTCACGCAGTCTGGACACCTCACGGCTCATCAGACTGTGCACACTGGAGAAAGACCGTATGAATGCACACGCTGTGGAAAACGATTTGCTGGGAAACAATACCTCCGCATACACACCAAGAAACACCACCCTGATTTGCACGCACTCTCTCATTTACAGAATCACACACAGCAGGATACGCTACCCTGAAAGAAACACACAGAAAATGCAGGACACCATTTTTGATGATTGTTTACTAGTTTTAAAGGGTTAGTTAGTTCCCCCAAAAATGAAAATCAGCCCATTATTTACTCACCCTCCAGGCATCCTAAGTTTATATGACTTCCTTCTTTCAGACGAATGTAATCAGAGTTGTATTAAAAATGATCCTGGCACTTCCCAGCTTTAGAATGGCATGGGTGGGTGTTTCTCTTCATCAGTCCAAAACAAGTCCAATAAGGTGCATCCAGTAGCAAATTGATGCATCTTTAAGAAAAATATCCCTATTAAAAATGTAACAATCACTTTAATCTAGCTTGTGCCAACTGATCATACACAGAAGCAGCCCCGGGTGGATGGTGTATTACATTACACATGGGCCACTCAGAAGTGATGAAAGCGAACACACTGTAAAGAGGTAAACACAGCACCAGTCATGAATTAGAAGTACAAAACGAGGATTTGTAAAGAGAATTGTCAGGATTTTGAAATAAGCCAAGAGGAGACAGGTTTTCCATTGCTAAAGTAAGGAAACTTTGCTTTCTTTGCTTCTGTTAACAAATGTTGGTTTGTCCGAAACTCATTAAAGTGAGTCCCAATTAAAGTGGTTATTGCGTTTTAAATATATTTTTCTTACAAAAATGCATTAATTCACTATAGAAGGCCTTGATTCACCCCCCCAGAGTCATACTTTTTTTTTTTTTTATTATGGATGGATGCACTTTATTGGACTTGTTCTGGATTGATAAAGAGAAACACCCACCCACTCCATTTTAAGGCTTGGTAGTGCCAGGATCATTTTTAAGAAAACTCTGATTGCATTCGTCTGAAAGAAGGAAGTCATATACAGCTAGGATGTTCCGAGGGTGAGTAAACAATGGACTAATTTTCTTTTTTGGGTGAACTATCCCTTTAATATAATTTATATATTCTGTCGTTGTTTGCAAGCATCCTGCAACCACTGAGAAGAGTTTAAGTGTAATTTTTGCAGTGTTCAGGCACTTTTTTAACAGGTTATTTTGCAAAAACTAAAGCAGTGAGATGCATTATACATTATGTATACGTACTGCAGGGAGACCATATGAAAGCCAACATTAGAAAGCTGGCGTGAGCACATTAAAGACTCTTGATCCCTTCAACCTGACACCCAGTTTCACCTGAATAACAAATGTACGTAAATTGTACAGGATGTGTTGTTTAAAAAGTTTGTTATGATCTAAATTAGATATAATTATAGATTATACGTTTATATTTGCAGCTAGTCACAGCAGAAACACTAACTGGATTTGTCTGTGTTGTATTTAATAGAAATAAATAATGGGACAGTTTGTCTTTAAGGTCTTTTATTTGTGACTTTTATCAAGGTTGTTCATGTGTTGGGAAAGAAGCACATGATGTTACTGCAAGGAGAATCACGGCATTGATTCAACTTCAGTAATTAAGGAATTATTTAAAAACTGAAAATTATTGGAAACAATTATAAGCATTTGAAAAAAAGAGACTCAGTTTAGCCCACTTGATATTAATCAATACATACGAAAACTGGCATCATACAAAGGCAAAGCTACATTTTCCTTTTTAACAAGGTCACAAGTGCACCGTTTTATTCACCTTCATTGTGTGCACTGGTCCATTCACAATCAGTCTTGATTCATTTTTTCTCCAGCAATTTTCCAAAAACAGTGGCCTTCATAAATGTGATTACTCACTCACTAAATGGCAAACTATTACTTTAATGTACAACTTGAACCAATGTTATTAACAGTACTTATATTCAGAAAATTTAAATATATTATCAGTATAATCACTGAGTAATTACATGTAAACGTAACCTTGAAAACTTGACAACTGATGATTTAGGCTAACACTACAACATGAATGATGAGCACACCATATAAATATAATTAAAAGTTCCCAGGCCAGCAACAAAGGACATTTCTGACAACATAAGAATAAAATATTGATATTTTGTAGAGTCAGCTAGCATAAAGTTATTCCACTAACTGGTTTACAGTTGAATCACACAATTTCACGTGTGCATTATAGTCAAACCAAAACCCAGGATAAAGCGGCTGAGTGAATGTGGTGTGGACTCTGTGAATGAGGGTCATTGTGTCAGAGACCGTGTAGAAGGACAGAGTTCCTGCACCATGATCCACATACACTCCTATTCTACAGGAGCTGGACACCCCAGGGAGACTAGTGAATTTGTTATTGTGCCAAAATGAACAACCAGAACCATAGCAGTCTAATCTCCAGGACTGATCATTACATCCGAATCTACACTTATCTCTCCGTCCTGTCCTGCTGATGCTCTTATATGACACTGATATATCCACCGCACCATTCCACTCAACCTCCCAGTAACAGCGTCCACACACACCCTCTTCACACAACACCTGATACCAATGATTAAATCGGTCTGGATGATCAGGATGTGACTGGAATCTGTTCACATTAGTGACCACTCTGTTCAACTCGGACAGCTCGAGGTAATCATGAGCTGTGTTTGAATCCAAAGTGAATTGTTGGTAATCTGAAAAAACAAAACCTTTCAATCAGTAATCAATGATAATCATTAAAACAGCAAATTAGTTTGGATGTTCAGATTTTTCAAATCAGATTTACAACACTGAAATGTGATGGACGTTCGGCTTCAATCCAATAAAAAAAAAAACACTTGTATGGAACATCTTTGACATTTTTCATTTGTTCTCATAACTTCAGCAGTTATTATCAGTCGTTATCAAATTGAAGATTGTTTTAAATACAAATTATATTAAATATATAAATAAGAAAAAAATGAAATTGTATATTAAATGTAAACTTAAAACCCCCAGTAGGTGGCAGTAGGTAACATTTACAGGGATAATAAAACTTAGTGAAAGATAATGATTTGATCTTTTTAAATTAAGCGATCCTCCCACAAACACTGTTTAAAGTGAGAGAAACCTCACTGGAGAAAAGGAGGAATTTGATTGATCAAAATGGACTGCTTCTGTAAGTCTCTTTCTCTCTTTGTGTGCTCATATTTATATTTTAAACTTACATCGTAGAAACTCATCTCTACTCTCATATTCAGGGGTGGGAATCATCTCAATGCATCTCACTATGGAAACCAACAAACATTTTCAATGTAAAATATTACATTTTCATCCACCTGTATTTTACAGTTTTTCTCAATTGCTTAAACACATTTCTTGAAATTATGCCTCTTATTTGCGAAACTCTAAACACAAATCCACAACTCCTAACTCAATTCCCCAAACTTCCTATATTGAGGTCAAAATGAAGCTCTCCACTCAAAACAACTCAATCTTGCTGAAAAACCAAACTTTGCTCTCAGACATGACACACAAATCCTCAAAAAAACTCACACTACAACATAGTTTTACACACTGATGAGATCAATTCAAAACAATACTACTAAAACAATAAAAAAAAACTTTCCACATGATGAACACAACAAATGTATGTATTTGCAAGTGTTTTATTTCTTACTTTACAGTAATGTACTGTAGAAAACAGAACAAAACAGCAAACAACAACAAAATAATTATTCTGCCCAACATCCTGTCTTTGGTCTGGGACAGGCCAAAGAACCTCTTCAGCATCACAGGCTAAATTAGCCCTGGCCAGGCAGCAGGGGTCAAATCCTCTTGCATGCCTAATCCAACCCTGGCACCCATCAACTAAAATATATGAGACTGCTTGTCTTCTTTCCCTTGCCCTTCCTGTCTCTTCCATGTTGTCGTTGTCGTCATCATCCTTCTCCTTCTTCTCCTCCTCTTCCTCTTTCACCTCCTACTCTTCCTCTTCAAAATTACACATTACTATAGGTGGGATATTGATTGAAAAAGACTGAATAGGATTCAAAGTTACACTTGTACTAGTGGTCTGACAAAAAAAAAAATGCATTACAACGTCATTGTGAAACAGAAAAGAAAAGGAAATATGGGCACAAAGGTGAAAATAAAAATGAGAAAGCCCACTGTCAGAATTTGTAACTCCTGCGTTGTCCTCTGTCTATATATGCTTTCCAATTGAAGGTTCATGAAATGTACCTTTGAGCTTTTTCAGAGAACTGCTTTATCATTGGTTGATCTATATTATTCTTCATTAGTGAAAGTCAAGATTCACTTGAATAATTCATGCCAAATTTACAAAAAGTCTAATAGAAATGTGTAGAATATATGATTGACAGTTTATGACAACTAGATCAAAAATTTTGCATTTACAGTAGGTAATGACTTATACGATGAGCTAATGACTTGATGTTTTGAGGGGTAAGACTTTTGCACAGAGAAATATATAATACATTTTGAGCAACATGACAATAGCAACTGATAATGTAGGAAACCGCAGACAAATGTATATAATCAGTTGTATGAATGTGCCAAAGCAATCACAACTTGATCAGAAGAAAGAGACGCTTTTTATGATGTGCACAAGAGACTAGATGATGTGGATGTTGAACAAGTAGTTTTGGCAATTTCATTTCTGATCTGAGAAATGCACCAAAGTGACTGAGAAACACTGTAAGCTGACTTTGGCTCTTTTATCTCCATTGAAGATTCTGATTAGTGTGTGCTAAATTTTGACTCCTAGTGTTTCCAGTTGGATAATTGTGTGCTAATTGAGCTCAAACTTCGCAGACTTGAGTGAACAATATTGAATGCTTGTGCTTTCTAAATGACCACATGGTGTAAGCACTGAGAAATGTAGGGATTTGTGTGTAGAGTTTTGCAGTAACAGTTCACCAAATATAACTCATGTGTCAAAGCAGGGAATAGTGTTTAATGTTTAGGGAAATGGGTGTGCTTTTTGAGAAATGGCGTTATAGTTTTGAAATTTTAGTTCAAAAGACTGGTTATAGTGTTTTAGCAATTGAGAAAAACTGTAATGCAATATGCTGTGGCATTATGTTTATTAGTGACATACTATGAGTAAAGAAATGTTTAAGTACTTTACCTATCCCAAATATGTCTTCTGTTTTTTCTTTAAAAACATTTTGCAGTTTCTCTTCCAGCCCAGAGACAAAAGTTCTTAAATCATCAAAAGAGAGACAAGAACTGACGGTGCTGCTGGATGACTTTGTAGATTCAGGAGGGACAGGGAGAGACGGGAAACTCTACACAGAAAAACAGAGACAAACAACAAAGTAACCAGACAATCCTAACTCCTAACAAGTTACTAACACAATGTCCTGTTTATTAGATCTGTTACCTGAAGAAAACTGACAATGCAGCTGGATGATTTTGTAGATTCAGGAGGGACAGAGAGAGACTGGAAACTCTTCACAGAAAAACAGAGACAAACAACAGGATAACCAGACAATCAGACTCCTAACAAGTTACGAACACAATGTCCTGTTTGTCAGATCTGTTACCTTAAGAAAATGGATGTCATGGTCTGTGTTTGAAAGCTGCTCCCGCTTAGCATCACTCATCTTCAGATCATCAATCTCCTGTTTCAGTTGCTCCAGGAGTCCTTCAGCTTGACTTATGAGAAACTTTTCCTGATCTCTGATCCGCTGTGTCACCTCAGAGCGGCTTCTCTCAATGGAGTGGATCAGCTCAGTAAAGATCCTCTCACTGTCCTCCACTGCTGCCTGTGCAGAGCGCTGTTAGGACACACAGAGAGAGAAGCATTAGAATCAGTCCATTCACTCAGCTCTTACTGCTACCTCATACAGCCTGTTCCCCACAGTGGGCTTCAGTGGGACTGAAAGAGCTCCAGCACTGGCTCCTCACTGACTGACTGGAGGAGAGTCCTAACTGAGCCTGAAATAACTCTTCCAGCAGTTGGTCTTCAGCTCAAAACTCACCTTGTGAGATTCTACAGTTTCTCTCAGGTCGTCAAGCTCCTTCTGTTTCTCCTGAATTCTCTGCTGGAATTTTCTCCTGTTCTCTTCCAACTGTTTCTGTAGAATTAAACATTACAATAAACCAGTCTCATGAAACTGGATGTCACACAATTATTTTAGAAAATAGCAAGAATACTTTGTCTGTTAGGATGTCTTAATTATAATTATTCTGCTCTTACTTCATACCTGTTTATTTGTCCTTTCTTCAGCAAGTCCTGAGGTAGAATGGTTTTTGTGTTCATTAAGCAAACATTGTACGCATATACAGCACTGGTCTTTTTGACAGTACATTTCTAGGAGTTTCCCATGTTGAGGGCAGATCATCTCCTGCAGTCGTCCAGAGATGTCCATTAGATTGTGTCTCTTGCCTTTGAAGAGATTCTCATGTTGCTCAAGATGATTTAAACAGTAAGAGTTCAGACAAGTCAGACAGGACTTGATGGCTTTGCATTTTCTCCCAGTACAGACGTCACACTCCACATCTCCAGATCCAGAGTAACATTGCTCAGGACGAGAAGCTTGTAGTTTTGACTTCTCGAGTTTCTCCACCACTTCAGCCAGCATGGTGTTTTTACCTAGAACAGGTCTTGGAGTGAAGCTCTGTCTGCACTGAGGGCAGCTGTAGACTCCCTTCTGATCATCCTGATCCCAGCAGCCTGTAATACAGCTCATACAGTAACTGTGTCCACAGGGAATAGTCACTGGATTATTCAGTAGATTCAGACAGATTGAACAGCTGAACTGATCCTGAGCTAAAGAAACACTGGATTCTGCCATTGTATACTGTGCCCACATACAAAGATTCGCATACAACCACTGAAATACATCAATTTCGTTTTCCTAACTTGAGACTATGTTTCCTGGTTCTGTGTTTGAGAAACTAGCACAAAACAGGTGTGTCTGCAACATGTGACAAATGTTTCAAAGTACACAGTGGTTTATAATAGTATGTGCAATAGACCTGACAAATAAACCAAAGACAGAGAATATAAATGTACTTTGACAACTGCCAAGTCATCTTGTACTATAACCCCTTACATACATAGTAATGGCCGATTTCGAAACACATTTGAAACTTTTGTTTCAAATCAATTTTTTTTTTTTTAAGAATTCTACAACAAATACCAAAAAAAGAAAAAGAAAAACAAGAAAATGGCAGTACGACTACACAAAAGGCAACAGAATCTTAAAAAAAAACCTTAATGTGACTTCTTGGACACCCAGTCATTTTTGGGTATATGGTTGGACACACTATGACTAGAATAATACCTACATATGCTGGCGTAGGCAAATATATATTTGTATAGAAAACACACAACACTTTATTTCTTGTTACACATCAGTATACATGTATAATAATTTTACTCCAAGCAGGACAGATTAAAACAGCAAAAGGAAATAAACATAGGCCAGGCAAGTCATAAACCCTATAATTAAGCAAACATAGTGCACACAGTACTTCTCTTTACACAAATATTCACACCATAAAATAATCACCTTTAACATGATACACTGCAACCAGAACACTACTATGATAATCCAAAAGGGAATTTTTGCCCAGTGTTTTTACATTAAGCCCCCGGAGTATATAACAATTACCAACAATAAATAGACAAATACTAAAATATATTACTCTCTAATCAACCAAAAATAAAACCATGATAATTTACTTAAATATGGAAGCAAAATAAAAAACTGTGGCTGGCAAACTCTCCAACAAGTAATCATTAACACAATAATCAAATAAAAATTACTTACATAAGATTATTACTTAATCAGATCAAATTACTTACAGTAACTATACACAAAAATATCCATCGTGAACCATGGATAAGGCCTGCAAAAACACGTCCTTGAAAATGCCATCTTACAAAAAAACTAAAGGGAATCCAATTCTAATTTTAGTCTGCTGTTATAAAACAAAAAATAAAAATTTGAAATCAGTGTTTACCTTGTTTTACAGTGTTTACTTCAGTAGTCTCCAACATGGCAGCCCGCATGGAGTTGCACGCCGAATACCACCTTTTTCTAAGCTGTTTTTTAGAGAATGTGTGAGACTTCCGGTTCAGTAACCAGGAAAACAAGAATAATGAAGTGCAGTTAACGGCAAAACTGTTAGCATTTCATAATTTAAGATTCATGAGTTCGCCCTTACATCTAATCTGCTTGAGCGAGTAATAAGCATATTTTGGCATGCTGTCCTGGGGAAGGGTTCCGGGCCGGAATACAGGCCGGACCCAGAGAACTCCCCCTGCTAGTTTAGGATAGAAACAGATTAGAAGTGGGGAGTAGGGGTGGAGGAGGGATGCCAAGAAACTGTCGCTGGATGGAGGTAAGACGGCTGGCAACATATTGGTGATGCGCTAATTGAATGATTGGTTTAAACGAGTTGCACCTGTGCCGAATGGATTGATTATCTGATCGTGCTCCTCCCGAACCTTGTTTATAAAACATCATTAATACATTAAAACAGGCCCGCAGTGCTTTGTAAGATTATGGAGAGAATGGTAAATAATAGATTAGTATATTTTTTAGAAACTAAAGGACTCTTTGTTGATATTCAAAATGGTTTTAGGAATGGAAGGTCCACAATGGAATCAGTTGCAGTTTTGGATCAGGATATAAAAGAGGCATTTAGCAATAAGGAAATAGTAGTTAGTGTTTTCCTGGATATTGAGAAAGCATACGATTCTCTGTGGAAGGAGGGATTAATGGTTAAAATTTTTGATTTAGGAATTAGAGGAAGAATGTTTAACTGGATAAAGAATTTTTTAATTAAAAGAACAATTCAAGTAAAAGTTGGTAGTGTTAGTTCAAAGATTGTAGGAATAGAGAATGGAACTCCACAGGGAAGTGTTATTAGTCCGGTGCTGTTTAATATAATGATCAATGATATCTTTGGTAAAATAGAGAGAGGGTTTGGGCTTTCTTTATTTGCAGACGATGGGACCATTTGGAAAAGAGGGCGTAATGTAGGATTTGTTTTAAATCAAATACAAAGAATGTTAGGGTTGGTAGAGAAATGGGGGAATACGTGGGGATTTAAAATATCAGCATCTAAAACAAAGTATATGTTATTTGGTTTTAAAAGAAAACTTCCTAATATAGGGCTGTTTTTATATGGTTCTCCATTGGAGAAGGTGAAGGTTTTTAAATTTTTGGGGGTCTGGTTCGAAGAACGTATGACTTGGACTGTGCATGTAAGTAAGACTGTGGAGAGGTGTGAAAAAGTTCTGAATGTTATGAGAAGTCTGGCTGGATGTGAATGGGGGGCCAATAGGGAAACTTTATTATTAATATATCAGGCAATGATTAGGTCTATAATTGATTATGGGTCCTTTGTATATGGGTCTGCCTCTAAAACTGTGTTGAATAAGTTAGATGCGGTGCAAACAAGAGCTTTGAGGCTGTGTTGTGGGGCCTTCAGAACTTCCCCAGTTCCAGCGTTGCTTATTGAAATGGGAGAAATGCCCTTATGGCTAAGACGTATTAAGTTAGGATTACAATATTGGATAAAACTGAGTGGTTGTAATGATGCATTTCCAGCAAGGTGTCTGTTGAAAGAGGTTGATGGAAATAGGAAATATAATAATTTTTTTGTAAATGTAAATCAATGGGTTAGGAAGATGGGAGTGGAAAAAGCAGATCTTGCAAAGCATACAAGATGGTTACCTATGCCATACTGGGTAATGCCTGAGTTGAAAATTAAGTTTGCTTTTCTCCAGGAAAAAGATAAGACGGAAATGATACCAAAAATAGTTAAATATCTTGAGTCAATTAATCCAAACAATATAATAATTTTTACAGATGGGTCTAGAGATCCAGTTAATGGAAGATCTGGGTTTGGGGTGTATGTAGAGAAACTAGGAATAAAAATTGGACGACGTATTTCAAATGGTAGCTCTGTTCTTGCTGCTGAGCTAATGGCAATTCTGTGGGCATTATGGTGGATTGAAGAAGCCAGCCCAAGAGAAGTTCTTATCTGTTCTGACTCTGCAGCAGCCCTGGAAACTTTAAGAGCAGGAAAATCTGAAGCTCGCCCTGATATTGTAAATGACATATTAAGTGTTTTCTTTAGAGTTGGGTTTGCTTGCAATATCAGTTTCTGTTGGGTGCCTGGGCATGCTGGGGTGTTAGGGAATGAGCAAGCAGACTACATAGCAAAAGAGAGCCTAGGAAGAGAAATAGATATTCATATACCCTTGGGGAGGGTGGAACTGAGGGAAAGGGTTAAAGAACGATTAATAAAAGAATGGCAGAAAGGATGGGTAAGGAAATCAAGGGTAGACACTATTTTTCTATTCAACCAAAAGTTAGGAAAACATGTTTTTGTACCTTTGCGTCCCGTTGGGACTCAGTTAAATTGTGCAGATTGAGGGTGGGACATTGTGGGTTAAATCATTTTTTGCATATAATAGGAAAGCACATTTCTGGTCTTTGTGAATGTGGGAATATAGAAACAATAGGCCATGTTTTTTTTAGAATGCAGGAAGTATAATGTAGAAAGGAGAACACTTTTTTGTAAATTGGCAGAACTTGGACTTAAAGTCTTTTCTGTTACTTCTTTATTTGGACACAGTGACAAGCATAAACAGATCTCTGATGCAGTCATCCAGTTCTTGCATGATACAGGACTGTATATAAGAATTTAGTTTAAGTTGACCTGTGGAGGGCAGTAATACGCCTAGTAGCGTCTACACTGCCGGAAAGAGAAGAAGAAGAAGAAGAAGAAGAAGAAGAAGAAAACAGGCCCGGATTGGCTAATCGGGAGGACCGGGAGAATTCCCGGTGGGCCGGTCCGTTTTTTTGGCCGCGAGGGCCGGTGTCCCTAGCTGCCTGCACTCACAGCAATCGCCAGGGGCGGACTGTCCATCGGGAGAATTTTTGGCCCGCTACCCTCCAATTTTTATTATTATTATTTAATATTGTTGATGTTGTTTTTGTTGCCGGCCTAATGTACTAAAGTGGTTATTTCAGAATTAGCCATTCAATAATAAAACTCTAATAAATCATAAATCGGTTAGTCTTGACTGGCACGCGTTTCGTCTCGCGCGCGCTCCGCGCATCCGCGCGTCCGCCGTCCGCCAAAACGAGACTGAAGTAGAAGTGCCCAGGTGGAGCAGAGAGACAAATCTGTCCTGTTTAGGACCTGTTTAGCGCAGGTCTGTTACATCTGTAAACAGACTATTGTAGTTTTGTCTTTGTTTACTTAAGTATTGAACTGCTAACAAATGTTAATCTATAAAAAATATCGTTTTAAAACAGGTTTAGGGAGCTACCCTTATAAAAATTAACTGTGGTTTTACAAAACATGTTTACTATAGTTATACAATAATTATACAATATACAATGGTTTTGCTACACTATACTTTCACCATGGTATAAAATTATGATTATACTAATGGGAATCAATCCTAAAAAAAACCCCCAAAAAACATGGTTACTATGTTTACCATAGGCTCAATAATATCATGGTTAATTTTCCTTAGGGCCAAACATGACCCATGATAATGCAAAACATGTTTAGTTTTAAGATTTTTTAATAAAGATATATTCAAGATGTAGCTAATTTTTGTTGTTTTAATTTTAACATTACGACAATAACACATGGTCCTAATGTAGTGGCCCTCTTTTTTCTGTTGCCCTTTTTTCTATCAAATGTTTTAGTACTAATCATAAATTATATATAATTTTGAAAGCTTAGAAGCTCAAGAACCATCCTGGTGGCTGTCTCCTCCCCCTTAGCAGCAATGTCAAGTGTCATTTTACAAAATCACAACTTTTTACAATCTTGACAAAAACATGTCTTTAAAAAGGTCTCAGTATTTCTGCAATAATCTGCTGATTGTCTTCTTTAAAAAAGACCAACCTTAGATCTGTACTGTATAGGTGGTTGTAAAGGTCGAGATGTGTTTATGAAAAAAGTGACAGATACAAGAAAATTTGTTTAAAAAGTAAACACACATGAGAGACAGAAAGATTAAAAGAGATTAAAAGGCAAATTGGAAGTTCAAGAGATAGCATTTAATTATTTTACCCAGTTGATTTCAACTTTTCTTTATGTGATGATGAAAAATATTGTTGTCCAGGGTTTCAAATTTTGGTGTGGGATGGCCTGGATAAGTGGGAGATTTCTCGGCCTGAAATTTTGTCTCAGTCCGCCCCTGGTTAACGTCAAGCTAGTTAGGAGCAGTGCAAAACAACGATGTCTGCAAATCACCGTTCATGTTTATGTATCAAACCTTTTCTTGTACTGTTGCTCTTCAGCAGCAGCAGCCTCTAATCCAGTTTGCAGCTAAGAGTGAAAAGCCAGGCCCCGTAACATTACCAAGCACCAGTCATGAGCCCAACACACTAGAATGGGCAGGTAGGACAGTGCAATACTTGTTCTATTCTTTATTTGTGTTTAAGGACTGAACAATTTTGCACAGAATATATATTCAGATATTGCAGAAAAGGACATTGTGATGTTTAAAAGAATAGTGTTAGACATTTACCCTTTAATGTTCTCATTTATGAAAAATATTTGAACTTATAAAGCAGCTGTTTACTTGAAAAAGACATGATAGTGTCATTAGAAAGTTTAATACATTTTATTTTAATCTTTATTTTATACAATAAGCTTAATATACATTTGTATTTATTTGATATTTTTTCATTTCAAGGTTTGGATATTTATGAGCACTAATTCTAACAGAAAATAGATACTGATACTGTTAAACATTATATTGTGTTAACTGTTCAAATAAATCTTCACTGTGAAGCAACACTTAGGCTACTGTATTTGCACTGAATTGGAAATGACGTCATTTTAATATAGTCAGTCGTGAACTAAAGTGGGCCGGTCTAAGGCTTGAAACTCCAGGGCTGAAAAGGAGTCCCACTCCGGCCCTGCATTAAAATATTATGGTAAGACACACCAGTATGCAATATTAAAGCAGCAAAATGGGCTGTTTTGTACAGCTAAAAATGCTGATGAGAATGGAAGTCTGACACATTAAATGTACAAATGGCCATGCTCTTACGGGAGAAAAATAATAATAATAATAATACCCTGAATTAGCACTATCAAGATCACAATAAAAAAATTATGTGGATAACAATGGTAGGCTCTGGACATTTTTACTCAGTATGAATTAATCTAAGGTTCCTATCACAAAGCAGAAACAAACACAACAGCAGCTAGTCAGTGCGCGGTTTAGTTAAATACACAAACTCACATGACGCTCATGGTGTTTCCAGCATCTGCGGTACAAAATGAGCACATTAACAACCTCTGGAGAACCTCTGAGTCACTTCACCAGCTTTACGCAGTTTCATTCAGAAAAACTGCAGTCAAATATACACTGAAACTGAAAGTAAAACTGAAAAGCCTTCACGACACAAAATAAAAGTCTGGATTAATTCGAAAAAAAATTATGACCGAGATATTTTACTACTGTATACTAAATATCTATACTGTATCTGTAACTGTATATGCATCAACATTAATATAAGTCTGTTTGTTTCTTATTCCCAGTTCACCATAGCCACCAGATCCAGTACGTATCCAGATCAGATGGTCACTGCAGTAACCCGGATCCAGTCCAAACCAAGAGCAGATGGTGGATCAACACCTACAGCCGAATGTCAGCGGATACCGTGTCAACTAGTTGAGCCCCAGAGACAGATCATCAAGAACTCCTACCCTAAACGGCGACCGGCACAAGGCCACGGGAACCAGATGAGTCCTCCCCACTTTGACTTTGTTGCAATATGGAACTCTTGCATTATTGACATTTTACTTTATTATTTTAATACTGTAAGGTTGCTTTGACACAACTTGTATTGTAAAAAGCGCTGTATAAATAATGTGCTAAAAATAATGAGCTAAAACTGCAGTTCTCAAAGTAATATTAATAATGTTATTATTTGAAAGGAATGTCATGCAGGTCACCATCAAGTTATTTTAAAAATTAATTTATACAGTTCTGTTGTGCAACATCTTTTCTGACAAATAAAAACGCAATGGTCATTTTGATTTTCATTTGACACATTTTAAAGGTGACATGAAAATCTGACTTTTTCATGAGTTGCTATATGTACTATGAACGGTTCCCCGGCGCATCTACCAACCCAGAAAGGGACAACCTAGTAAATGTAATCTACTGTGTCTCTGGAACGCACAATTCCACTTCTGCATCATAGTAAACCCAAAACCCAGCATAGAGAGGCTGAGTGAATGTGGTCTGGACTCTGTGAATGAGGGTCATTGTATCAGAGATGCTGTAGAAGGACAGAGTTCCTGCACTGTGATCCACATACACTCCTATTCTAGAGGAGCTGGTAACCCCAGGGAGTGCAATGCTTTTGTCACTGTGCCTGAAAGAACAACCATAGTCAGAGCAGGACAAACGCCAGGACCAATAATTCGATCCAAACTCACATCTTCGACTCCGTCCCTTCCTGTTGATACACTCATATGACACTGATACATAGACAGAACCTGTCCTCTCAACCTCCCAGTAACAGCGTTCATTCAAACTGCCTGTAGACAACACCTGATACCAATGATCAAATCTTTCGGAACTATCACAATATGACTGGTCTTTCTTCATGTTAGTAACCACTCTCTTCCGTACGGATAGCTTGAGGTATTCATGAGCTGTGTCTGAATCCAAAGTGATCCGCTGGTAATCTATAAACAAAACATATTTGAATCAGTAAATCTACAAATTGGCTTGTTGTTTTTAATGTTTTTATGAATGAAATCAGATGATGTACATCAATGCAGTGAAGAATAACCAAAGATATAAATTTAATAAAAACTTCATTTATTTTAGTTTTATGAGCGTTACTGTGTTGTTCTAAATGTTAATTCAATTTTATTTTTCTTATTTCTCTTGGAGACTTTTAATAGACTGTATGCCAGTGAAGTTTTGGTTATGTTAATTCAGTTTAAATGCTTAATTGTTGATTGAAAGACAGTCACATGACACAATCAAAATATCCCCACCAACTGACAGTCTCTCTGAATTGCATAAAAGTATTAAATTAAGTCAAATCTACTTAACGAAGGAAATAAGTAAATTGAACGTGTCCAGTTAGAGTTTGAGGAGTTATTTCTACTTAATTATTTTAAGGTAAATCTGCAATACCCAAGTACATTTCACTCAGTCACAGTTAAAAAAAAAAATTAACTCAAACAATGCAGAAACGGAAAAATCATGCTATTAAAGCATGTGGTTCACTTACAAACAAGTAAACAGCTCGTTATCCTTTTACGACAATGTCCACTCAATATAATTACTACCCAAATGAACACAGAGACCTCAATACTTGGTACACCACATACAATGTTGGAAACACTCAGATATTGTTTGAGTATGGGTGGTTTTGAGTAGAAAATGACCTCCAGATGATACAAAACAGTAAGTTATTTAACATCACAACAAAAAGCAACCATAAAACAGTGTAAATACAAAACCTTTTTAATTATTCATGCCCCAGTGCATGATGGAAAAAACAGGATCATAGCTTTGATATTTACTTAAAGAATCCTTTTAAATATAACAAACGACATTGTAAAAATACCAAATAAAATATAATTTTGAGTTGAAACTTGTATTTCTACAAGCTTACTAATATAGAATACTAATATTGAATTTTTTTAAATTCTTGCCGAAACTAAATTTAATGTAGAAATTTTATATATATATATATATATATATATATTTCTGCAAATCAAGATAGCTGATAGGCTGTGTATTTTTTTATTTGTAAGTTAATGCACAAGTAAATGTGAGCACAGTGCTTTTATATTAGAATATATGCGCTAATTTTTCTCCTATTAATTTGTAAAGCATGATTTAAGGTAAACCATTTAAATAACTAATTTTACATTTTTGCATTTATGTGCTGTTGACTTCCGGCCTTTTTCACATTCTTATCACTATTTCCAGGTCTCATCCTGATTGCTAGCCCCTCCCTGGCCTATGAAAACATCCTGGCTTGGAGTGCTGCTCAGAAAGTTTTGTTTGAGGATCGTAATAAACTGCTGTGTAATAGAAAGTAAAGATTTTCACACACCCATGTCATGGTTATACTATTGGGCCTGGTATTAATAGAGTAAAAGAACAAATAAGAATCTGAGTATGTTGCCCTATAGTGTATTCATTATACCAAATTAAATCAACAGTTTGCTTTATCAGCATTAGACTCCATGAACTCTTTCTGTATTTTTTTTAAATAACTTACGTTGTAGAAACTCATTCCTGCTCTCATATTCAGGAGTGGGAATCATCTCTATGTATCTCCCTATGAAAAACCAATGGACAAATTCAACGTAAAAATATTTCATTTTCATCCACTTGTATTTTAATGCACTGTTTTACAGAATTATTGTTTATATTATATTAACTACATTGACTTCTTTTAAAGATTAAATTAATGTCTCAGTACTTTACCTTTCCTAAGTATTTTTTCTTTCTCTTCTTTGTAAACTTGCTGCAGTTTCTCTTCCAATTGAGTGAAAAAAACTCTCAAATCATCAAAAGATAGACATGAACCATCAGCGATGTTAAGCGATTTCTTAGATGCAGGAGGGACATTGTAAGACTGGAAACTCTACACATACACAAAGACAAATAATAAGAAAAACAGAAAATCAGATTCTAGCAAATATTTGGAAATATTTGGAAATCTTGCAATGTTTTAACCAAATACCTTACTAACACTAATGCTCCATTTTTCATATCTCTTACCTGGATGAAGTTGATGTGACCCGTGTGTGAAAACTGCTCCAGCTCAGCGTCCCTCCTCCTCAGATCATCAATCTCAACCTTTAGCTGCGCAAAGAGTACCTCAGCTTGACTTACAATAACCTTCTCCTGATCTCTTATCAGCTGTGTCACCTCAGAGCGGATTCTCTCAATGGAGCGGATCAGCTCAGTAAAGATCCTCTCACTGTCCTCCACTGCTGCCTGTGCAGAGCGCTGTTAGGACACACAGAGAGACAAGCATTAGAATCAGTCCTTTCAACTCAACTCTTACTGCTACCTCACAGAGGCTGTTCCCCACAGTGGGGTTCAGTGGGACTGAAAGAGCTCCAGCACTGGGTTATCACTGACTGACTGGAGAGTCCTAACTGAGTCTGAAACAGCTCTTCAGCAGCCAGCAGTTGTTCTTCTGCTCAAAACTCACTTTGTGAGACTCAACAGTCTCTCTCAGCTCCTCAAGTTCAGTCTCTTTCTCCTGGATTCTCTGCTGGAATTGTCTCTGGGTTTCTTCCAAGAGTTTCTGTAAGACAAAAAAAAAAAAAAAATTCACAGTAAACCACAGTAATATATGAAACTGAAAGTCACAAAATTATTACAGACAACAAAAACTGTCAACAATTTCAGAATGATGTTCCTCAATATAAAACTGCACAGACTTTGAATCTTTTGATATTATGTACTGTAAATGATGAGATATTCAGAGAATCTAGAGAAATCGGTGTGCAAGGGACAAGGTGAAAATCATTATTGGATGGCATGATCTTTGAGCCCTCAGGCCTCCGCGCAATCAAAACAAGCAGGATTCTGTAATGGGAATCAGTGCATGGGCTTAGAAACACCTTCAGAATTCATTGTCTGTAAACATAATTCACAGTGTCATCCGCTAATACAGTTTAAACCTCTATCATGTAAAGAAGAAGCCATATGTGAACATGATCCAGAAATGCTGCTGTGTTCTCTGGGCCAAAGCTAATTTAAAATGGACTGAGGCAAAGTAAAAAAAAAAAAAAAAAAATTAAAAAAAAAAAACTGTTCTGTGGTCAGACAAATAGATATATGAAATTCTATTTGAAAACCTCCAGACTAAACAGGAGAGAGACCATCCGGCAGGTAATCAGTGCTTAGTTTAAAAGCCTGATAGGAGAATGCATTAGCTTGCTCGTCTGGAAATATACACTACCAGTCAAAAGATTGGACACACTTCACCATCGAAGAGAATGGGGAAGTATGTCCAAACTTTTGACTGGTAGTGTATATACAGGTTTTAGAGCAACATATGCTTCTATTACTTCCGGTGTTTATTTAGATATTTAAATAATTAGATTTTAAATGGCAAGACTAACCACAACCCCCCTTTATTCAGATATAAATAATAACAACAACAACAATAGATTTATGTTTTAAAATGGCAGGGAGAACTATTTGCTTGAATATAACTCCACTCCCTTACCTCATTTCTGTTAGATTTTAATTTGCAAGACTAACCACAACACCCCTTTATTCAGATATTTATTCTATGAATATGCTAACTAGTCCTCAAAACAAAATCTTTTGAAACTGTAAATCAATTTGCTGGTCCAAATTAGTGCGAATACAGTCGACAGATTCAAACACCCATGCTTTGGGAATGTCTGCAATATTTCATTAATATTCACATATTTATCAAGTTTTTTTGTACTCACTATAGTAGGCTACTGCACAGTTATATATTATTATTCCATGGAATGTCAGGATACTGGATTCTGATTGGCTGGCAGGTGTGCAGTAAAACCGTTTAATGCACAGGTAGTTAGTTCCAAGTCAGTTTAATCACTGTTCTATATTAATGCGCTGCTTTAATTGATGCACGCAAACGCACAGAGAGAGAGAGAGAGATAGAGAGAGAGAGAGAGAGAGAGAGAGAGAGAGGTCGGAGATTGCATTGTGCTGCGCACATACATAAACTTCTTGTCAGCGCTTGCTTGCGATCCTTATTAAAATAGCCTAGATACTAGATCGCTACATTATATTCCTCAGCAACGGGGTGGTAAAACTGCTGTTTTTGAATGAATCGTTGTTTGTAGAGAGAGGCACACAGCATGCAGGCAGGTACGCGCGCACACACACACACACACACACACACACACACACACACACACACACACACACACACACACACACAACTGTCATCTCTCTTGCCTTCACACTCTCTCTTGGTCGATCGATAATCTACTGAAACAAATGCTATATTTCATTCAAATAAATGTGATCTTACCGGACTATATCTCTGTGTCTGATTTGAAGCGGCCAGAATGCTAGAGCTGCATGTCATACTGACGAAAATAACCGTCTTTTTTATCCATTCAGTCAAATTTTGCGCTGCAAATATCAATCCTAGTTTTAATTTGTCTATAACTTTGCAAATGACCATGGAATAAGCGGGATAATCAACGGCTTGCCGTGCGTTAAAGGATTTAAAATGCACTTCACGTCGGGCGGTTATTAGTCTCCACATCGTGCATTTACAGGGCCGTAGAATGCTTGAATCTGATTGGCTGACGAACGTTCTAGAGGTGTGAATTATATTCAGGGAAACGCACGGCGAACGTAGTTCCAGGCAGCTTTAGACCGCAGTGCATGTCTATATCACTTCGCCATGCGATTTCAGTTATTTCAAAGGTCCTTACAGCCCAAAACAGCAAAATAACTAAAACCCACAATGAAACTGGCCAAACTAATAAATACAGTAAATATCAGGATAAAAACAACAGATTATTTCCATGTTTTTTTCCACAATATATTACGTTTTATTATGTACGGAAAGCACAAACTATTTCTCTCGCCCTCTCTCACTCACCTCACAGACGCACACACATACAGTTAGTTAGCACTCGCGTTAGCATTCGCGCTAATGTTGTTAGCGCTGCTCTGACGATTAACAACTTAAAAACGACATGAGAGCTCTCACACGCGAGGTAACAACGGAGTGGACTTGAAGAAAATGAACTTAAAGTTTAACTGTTAGTAGAGACGATGCTGCCAGTCACCCTTGAGAGACACAGACGTGAGAGAGGTAAAGTCATAAACTTAGTTTCTCTCCCTCACTCTTTCAGTCTGTCTGCTTGTCTTTCGGTCTGTCTAAACTTCATTATTAACGGCATTATTTTTGCTATTAACAGCCCGAGCGTCGTTACTAGGTCTAAAATGACGTTTTGGAACTGGCAACGAAGCTGTTGAATGAGCTGCGTAAGAAATTAATCCTACTCACAATAGCGTTTTAAGGATAAAAACGGGACGAATGTCTTGAAATATATCATTTGATCGATGTCTTGAGGTGTGGTAACTGTAGTATCAGTGTTGCCAGATTTCGCGAGATAAATAAGCAACCAGGCCTGTGAAAACAAGCCCAAAACAAGCGACTTTTTCTATGGAGCCCCCCTAGGTTCAGGGAAGAGAAAAATAAATAAACTGTGTGCAGTTTTACAATCCGTGGGGACCAGGGCCGTGCAGAGACCTTTAAAGGGGCAGGTGCTCAAAGTATAAAAAGGGCACCTGGAACAAGGCATTTAAGAGCCCCTCGGGTCCATCACCTCATTGTAGGCATCCAGTTACTTACGTAATAAGTAACAATGCCATTAATAAGTCAATTAATGCATTATTCAAAGTTTTAATTGCATTTATGTTTAGTTCAGGACTCAAACCAGGCACGTGCAGAGGGGGGGGGGGCGGAGGGTGCTTGAGCACCTGCCCTTTTGGCTCCTAGTGATCAAAGTGCCCTTTTGTTAAGAATTTTTTTTTATGTAATAATATATTAAAAATAATATATTTATAAAAACATCGAATTCGCGACAGCCTGCCCAATTGAACTTTTAGTCAAATTAATAAATAATGTTTTAACCGTAATTGAATGACCCTTGTCACGTGACGACCCCACCCGGAAGTTCAGGACGATCCGATCATGATCATCCGATTATAATGCCAAGGATAGACACGTTGGTGGCTGCTGGTAAGTGGTGTTTTCACCAGATTTAAGTTACTTATTATCATAAGAATGACGTGAAGGAAAGAGATTATGCACGAGTATTTATACTTTTTTAGTTTGTGCATGTGTAGTCTGCTCTGAAATAGCTGCTGATAATGTTAATGTCGTCATGTAAAAAAAATCGTAAATCTATCATAAAGTAGACTGCTCCTGCAGGTCCTTAAAAACTCCTCAATTAGGTTGTGTCAAATTTAAGGCAATAAAAAGTTTTATAGATGTTAAAGGAGAACTCCGGTGTGATATTGACCTAAAGTGTATTGAATCATGATACCGAGTGTGAACGTACCTTGCATATTTCATCTCGGTTTGTGTCCAGCTGTCCGAAATCTGGGGTCAGTTAGCCGATGCTCACAACAGGCTGTCTATGAGAGTGAACAGGGCATCGGAAAAGCCATGTAAATAAATCACTGTTTTACGCCATTTACGAGGCACAAAGTAGCTCCACACTTCATCGGTAGACTTCCTAGGGCCCTGACATTTAAAACGAGACATTGAGAACTCAGAAAAAGCACCG